>NW_020620825.1:14072632-14199775 GCF_003573695.1 Papaver somniferum | reverse complement strand
TCAACTTCGAGATAGATAATGGCTCCGAGATCGAAACCTGGCCAGTACCGGACCACTGTAAGTCTGGAAATTTGTAAGAACGATGAATCTTTAGCAGTTTCCGGGCTAGATTCCATGGGAATGTTCACGGAAACCCTAAACGTACACGAATTCGTCAACTTCGAGATAGATACTGGCTCCGAGATTGAAACCTGGCCAGGATCGGACCACTATAAGTCTGTAAATTCGTCAGAATGATGAATCTTTAGCAGTTTCAGGCCAATATTCCATTGGAATATTCTTAAAAACCCTAAACGCATACAAATTCATCAACTTCGAGATAGATACTGGCTCCTAGATCGAAACCTGGCCAGGATCGGACCACTATAAGTATGGAAATTCGTAAGAACGATGAATCTTTAGCAGTTTCTGATCAAGATTCCATGGGAATATTCTCAGAAACCCTAAACGAACACAAATTTGTCAACTTCGAGATAGATATTGGCTCCGAGATCGGAACCTGGCCCGGATCGGACCACTATAAGTTTGGAAATTCGTAAGAACGATGAATCTTTAGCAATTTCCATCCAAGATTCCATGAGAATATTCTCAGAAACCATAAACGCACACAAATTCGTCAACTTCGAGACAGATACTGGCTCCAAGATCGAAACCTGTCCAGGATCGGACCACTATAAGTCCGGAAATTCGTAAGAACGATGAATCTTTAGCAGTTTCCGGCCAAGATTCCATGGGAATATTCTCAGAAACCCTTAACGCACATGAATTCGTCAACTTCGAGATAGATATTGGCTCCGAGATCGAAACCTGGCCAGGATCGGACCATTATAAGTTTGGAAATTCGTAAGAACGATGAATCTTTAGCAATTTCCATCCAAGATTCCATGAGAATATTCTCAGAAACCATAAACGCACACAAATTCGTCAACTTCGAGACAGATACTGGCTCCAAGATCGAAACCTGTCCAGGATCGGACCACTATAAGTATGGAAATTGGTAAGAACGATAAATCCTTAGCAGTTTCCAGGTTAGATTCTATGGGAATGTTCACGGAAACCCTAAACGCACACGAATTCGTTAACTTCGAGATAGATACTGGCTCCGAGATCGAAACCTGTCCAGGATCGGACCACTATAAGTCCGGAAATTCGTCAGAACGATGAATCTTTAGCAGTTTCCGGCCAAGATTCCATGGGAATATTCTCAGAAACCCTTAACGCACATGAATTCGTCAACTTCGAGATAGATATTGACTCCGAGATCGAAACCTGGCCAGGATCGGACCACTATAAGTTTGGAAATTCGTAAGAACGATGAATCTTTAGCAATTTCCATCCAAGATTCCATGAGAATATTCTCAGAAACCATAAACGCACACAAATTCGTCAACTTCGAGACAGATACTGGCTCCAAGATCGAAACCTGTCCAGGATCGGACCACTATAAGTCCGGAAATTCGTAAGAACGATGAATCTTTAGCAGTTTCCGGCCAAGATTCCATGGGAATATTCTCATAAACCCTTAACGCACATGAATTCGTCAACTTCGAGATAGATATTGGCTCCGAGATTGAAACCTGGCCAGGATCGGACCACTATAAGTTTGGAAATTCGTAAGAACGATGAATCTTTAGCAATTTCCATCCAAGATTCCATGAGAAAATTCTCAGAAACCATAAACGCACACAAATTCGTCAACTTCGAGACAGATACTGGCTCCGAGATGGAAACCTGCCCAGGATCGGACCACTATAAGTCCGGAAATTCGTAAGAACGATGAATCTTTAGCAGTTTCCGGCCAAGATTCCATGGGAATATTCTCATAAACCCTTAACGCACATGAATTCGTCAACTTCGAGATATATACTGGCTCCGAGATCAAAACCTGGCCAGGATCAGACCACTATAAGTCTGGAAATTCGTAAGAACGATGAATCTTTAGCAGTTTCCGGCTAAGATTCCAAGGGAATATTCTCAGAAACCCTAAACGCACACAAATTCGTCAACTTCGAGATAGATACTGGCTCCGAGATCGAAACCTGGCCAGGATCGGACCACTATAAGTTTGGAAATTCGTAAGAACGATGAATCTTTAGCAATTTCCATCCAAGATTCCATGAGAATATTCTCAGAAACCATAAACGCACACAAATTCGTCAACTTCGAGACAGATACTGGCTCCGAGATGGAAACCTGCCCAGGATCGGACCACTATAAGTCCGGAAATTCGTAAGAACGATGAATCTTTAGCAGTTTCCGGCCAAGATTCCATGGGAATGTTCACGGAAACCCTAAACGCACACGAATTCGTTAACTTCGAGATATATACTGGCTCCGAGATCGAAACCTGGCCAGGATCAGACCACTATAAGTCTGGAAATTCGTAAGAACGATGAATCTTTAGCAGTTTCCGGCTAAGATTCCAAGGGAATATTCTCAGAAACCCTAAACGCACACAAATTCGTCAACTTCGAGATAGATACTGGCTCCGAGATCGAAACCTGGCCAGGATCGGACCACTATAAGTCTGTAAATTTGTCAGAATGATGAATCTTTAGCAGTTTCAGGCCAATATTCCATTGGAATATTCTTAGAAACCCTAAACGCATACAAATTCATCAACTTCGAGATAGATACTGGCTCCGAGATCGAAACCTGGCCAGGATCGGACCACTATAAGTCTGGAAATTCGTAAGAACGATGAATCTTTAGCAGTTTCTGATCAAGATTCCATGAGAATATTCTCAGAAACCCTAAACGATCACAAATTCGTCAACTTCGAGATAGATATTGGCTCCGAGATCGGAACCTGGCCAGGATCGGACCGCTATAAGTTTGGAAATTCGTAAGAACGATGAATCTTTAGCAATTTCCATCCAAGATTCCATGAGAATATTCTCAGAAACCATAAACGCATACAAATTCGTCAACTTCGAGATAGATACTGGCTCCGAGATCGAAACCTGGTCTGGATCAGACCACTATAAGTCTGGAAATTCGTCAGAACGATGAATTTTTAGCAGTTTCCGGGATAGATTCCATGGGAGTATTCACGGAAACCATAAACACACACGAATTCGTCAACTTCAAGATATATATTGGCTCCAAGATCGAAACCTGGCCATGATCGGACCACTATAATATGGAAATTCGTAAGAACGATGAATCCTTAGCAGTTTCCAGGCTAGATTCCATGGGAATATTATCAGAAACCCTAAACGCACACAAATTCGTCAACTTCGAGATAGATACTGGCTCCGAGATCGAAACCTGGCCAGGATCGGACCACTATAAGTCTGGAAATTCGTCAGAACGATGAATCTTTTGGAGTTTCAGGCCAATATTCCATGGGAATATTCTTAGAAACCCTAAAGGCATATGAATTCGTCAACTTCGAGATAGGTATTGTCTACGAGATCGAAACCTGGCCAGGATCGGACCACTATAAGTCTGGAAATTCGTAAGAACGATGAATCTTTAGCAGTTTCCTGTCAAGATTCCATGGGAATATTCTTAGAAACCCTAAACGCATACAAATTCATCAACTTCGAGATAAATAATGTCTCCGAGATCGAAACCTGGCCAGGATTGGACCACTATAAGTATGGAAATTCGTAAGAACGATGAATCTTTAGCAGTTTCTGATCAAGATTCCATGGGAATATTCTCAGAAACCCTAAACGAACACAAATTCGTCAACTTCGAGATAAATATTGGCTCCGAGATCGGAACCTGGCCAGGATCGGACCACTATAAGTTTGGAAATTAGTAAGAACGATGAACCTTTAGCAATTTCCATCCAAGATTCCATGAGAATATTCTCAAAAACCATAAACGCACACAAATTCGTCAACTTCGAGACAGATACTGGCTCCAAGATCGAAACCTGTCCAGGATCGGACCACTATAAGTATGGAAATTGGTAAGAACGATAAATCCTTAGCAGTTTCCAGGTTAGATTCTATGGGAATGTTCACGGAAACCCTAAACGCACACGAATTCGTTAACTTCGAGATAGATACTGGCTCCGAGATCGAAACCTGTCCAGGATCGGACCACTATAAGTCCGGAAATTCGTCAGAACGATGAATCTTTAGCAGTTTCCGGCCAAGATTCCATGGGAATATTCTCAGAAACCCTTAACGCACATGAATTCGTCAACTTCGAGATAGATATTGGCTCCGAGATCGAAACCTGGCCAGGATCGGACCACTATAAGTTTGGAAATTCATAAGAACGATGAATCTTTAGCAATTTCCATCCAAGATTCCATGAGAATATTCTCAGAAACCATAAACGCACACAAATTCGTCAACTTCGAGACAGATACTGGCTCCGAGATCGAAACCTGTCCAGGATCGGACCACTATAAGTCTGGAAATTGGTAAGAACTATGAATCCTTAGCAGTTTCCGGGTTAGATTCTATGGGAATGTTCACGGAAACCCTAAACGCACACGAATTCGTTAACTTCGAGATAGATACTGGCTCCGAGATCGAAACCTGCCCAGGATCGGACCACTATAAGTCCGGAAATTCGTAAGAACGATGAATCTTTAGCAGTTTCCGGCCAAGATTCCATGGGAATATTCTCAGAAACCCTTAACGCACATGAATTCGTCAACTTCGAGATATATACTGGCTCCGAGATCGAAACCTGGCCAGGATCAGACCACTGTAAGTCTGGAAATTCGTAAGAACGATGAATCTTTAGCAGTTTCCGGCTAAGATTCCAAGGGAATATTCTCAGAAACCCTAAACGCACACAAATTCGTCAACTTCGAGATAGATACTGGCTCCGAGATCGAAACCTGGCCAGGATCGGACCACTATAAGTTTGGAAATTCGTAAGAACGATGAATCTTTAGCAATTTCCATCCAAGATTCCATGAGAATATTCTCAGAAACCATAAACGCACACAAATTCGTCAACTTCGAGACAGATACTGGCTCCGAGATCGAAACCTGTCCAGGATCGGACCACTATAAGTCTGGAAATTGGTAAGAACGATGAATCCTTAGCAGTTTCCGGGTTAGATTCTATGGGAATGTTCACGGAAACCCTAAACGCACACGAATTCGTTAACTTCGAGATAGATACTGGCTCCGAGATCGAAACCTGCCCAGGATCGGACCACTATAAGTCCGGAAATTCGTAAGAACGATGAATCTTTAGCAGTTTCCGGCCAAGATTCCATGGGAATATTCTCATAAACCCTTAACGCACATGAATTCGTCAACTTCGAGATATATACTGGCTCCAAGATCAAAACCTGGCCAGGATCAGACCACTATAAGTCTGGAAATTCGTAAGAACGATGAATCTTTAGCAGTTTCCGGCTAAGATTCCAAGGGAATATTCTCAGAAACCCTAAACGCACACAAATTCATCAACTTCGAGATAGATACTGGCTCCGAGATCGAAACCTGGCCAGGATCGGACCACTATAAGTCTGTAAATTCGTCAGAATGATGAATCTTTAGCAGTTTCAGGCCAATATTCCATTGGAATATTCTTAGAAACCCTAAACACATACAAATTCATCAACTTCGAGATAGATACTGGCTCCGAGATCGAAACCTGGCCAGGATCGGACCACTATAAGTCTGGAAATTCGTAAGAACGATGAATCTTTAGCAGTTTCTGATCAAGATTCCATGGGAATATTCTCAGAAACCCTAAACGAACACAAATTCGTCAACTTCGAGATAGATATTGGCTCCGAGATCGGAACCTGGCCAGGATCGGACCGCTATAAGTTTGGAAATTCGTAAGAACGATGAATCTTTAGCAATTTCCATCCAAGATTCCATGAGAATATTCTCAGACACCATAAACGCACACAAATTCGTCAACTTCGAGATAGATACTGGCTCCGAGATCGAAACCTGGTCTGGATCAGACCACTATAAGTCTGGAAATTCGTCAGAACGATGAAATTTTAGCAGTTTCCGGGATAGATTCCATGGGAGTATTCACGGAAACCCTAAACACACACGAATTCGTCAACTTCAAGATATATATTGGCTCCAAGATCGAAACCTGGCCATGATCGGACCACTATAATCTGGAAATTCGTAAGAACGATGAATCTTTAGCAGTTTCCAGCTAGATTGCATGAGAATATTATCAGAAACCCTAAACGCACACAAATTCGTCCACTTCGAGATAGATGCTGGCTCCGAGATCGAAACCTGCCCAGGATCGGACCACTATAAGTCTGGAAATTCGTAAGAACGATGAATCTTTAGCATTTTCCGGGCTAGATTCCATGGGAATGTTCACGGAAACCCTAAACGCACACGAATTCGTTAAATTCGAGACAGATACTGGCTCCGAGATCGAAACCTGGCCTGGATCGGACCACTATAAGTCTGGAAATTCGTAAGAACGATGAATCTTTAGCAGTTTCCTGTCAAGATTCCATGGGAATATTCTCAGAAAACCTAAACGCACACGAATTCGTCAACTTCGAGATAGATAATGGCTCCGAGATCGAAACCTGGCCAGTACCGGACCACTGTAAGTCTGGAAATTTGTAAGAACGATGAATCTTTAGCAGTTTCCGGGCTAGATTCCATGGGAATGTTCACGGAAACCCTAAACGTACACGAATTCGTCAACTTCGAGATAGATACTGGCTCCGAGATTGAAACCTGGCCAGGATCGGACCACTATAAGTCTGTAAATTCGTCAGAATGATGAATCTTTAGCAGTTTCAGGCCAATATTCCATTGGAATATTCTTAAAAACCCTAAACGCATACAAATTCATCAACTTCGAGATAGATACTGGCTCCTAGATCGAAACCTGGCCAGGATCGGACCACTATAAGTATGGAAATTCGTAAGAACGATGAATCTTTAGCAGTTTCTGATCAAGATTCCATGGGAATATTCTCAGAAACCCTAAACGAACACAAATTCGTCAACTTCGAGATAGATATTGGCTCCGAGATCGGAACCTGGCCCGGATCGGACCACTATAAGTTTGAAATTCGTAAGAACGATGAATCTTTAGCAATTTCCATCCAAGATTCCATGAGAATATTCTCAGAAACCATAAACGCACACAAATTCGTCAACTTCGAGACATATACTGGCTCCAAGATCGAAACCTGTCCAGGATCGGACCACTATAAGTCCGGAAATTCGTAAGAACGATGAATCTTTAGCAGTTTCCGGCCAAGATTCCATGGGAATATTCTCAGAAACCCTTAACGCACATGAATTCGTCAACTTCGAGATAGATATTGGCTCCGAGATCGAAACCTGGCCAGGATCGGACCACTATAAGTTTGGAAATTCGTAAGAACGATGAATCTTTAGCAATTTCCATCCAAGATTCCATGAGAATATTCTCAGAAACCATAAACGCACACAAATTCGTCAACTTCGAGACAGATACTGGCTTCGAGATGGAAACCTGCCCAGGATCGGACCACTATAAGTCCGGAAATTCGTAAGAACGATGAATCTTTAGCAGTTTCCGGCCAAGATTCCATGGGAATATTCTCATAAACCCTTAACGCACATGAATTCGTCAACTTCGAGATATATACTGGCTCCGAGATCAAAACCTGGCCAGGATCAGACCACTATAAGTCTGGAAATTCGTAAGAACGATGAATCTTTAGCAGTTTCCGGCTAAGATTCCAAGGGAATATTCTCAGAAACCCTAAACGCACACAAATTCGTCAACTTCGAGATAGATACTGGCTCCGAGATCGAAACCTGGCCAGGATCGGACCACTATAAGTCTGTAAATTTGTCAGAATGATGAATCTTTAGCAGTTTCAGGCCAATATTCCATTGGAATATTCTTAGAAACCCTAAACGCATACAAATTCATCAACTTCGAGATAGATACTGGCTCCGAGATCGAAACCTGGCCAGGATCGGACCACTATAAGTCGGGAAATTCGTAAGAACGATGAATCTTTAGCAGTTTCTGATCAAGATTCCATGAGAATATTCTCAGAAACCCTAAACGAACACAAATTCGTCAACTTCGAGATAGATATTGGCTCCGAGATCGGAACCTGGCCAGGATCGGACCGCTATAAGTTTGGAAATTCGTAAGAACGATGAATCTTTAGCAATTTCCATCCAAGATTCCATGAGAATATTCTCAGAAACCATAAACGCATACAAATTCGTCAACTTCGAGATAGATACTGGCTCCGAGATCGAAACCTGGTCTGGATCAGACCACTATAAGTCTGGAAATTCGTCAGAACGATGAATTTTTAGCAGTTTCCGGGATAGATTCCATGGGAGTATTCACGGAAACCATAAACACACACGAATTCGTCAACTTCAAGATATATATTGGCTCCAAGATCGAAACCTGGCCATGATCGGACCATTATAATATGGAAATTCGTAAGAACGATGAATCCTTAGCAGTTTCCAGGCTAGATTCCATGGGAATATTATCAGAAACCCTAAACGCACACAAATTCGTCAACTTCGAGATAGATACTGGCTCCGAAATCGAAACCTGGCCAGGATCGGACCACTATAAGTCTGGAAATTCGTCAGAACGATGAATCTTTTGGAGTTTCAGGCCAATATTCCATGGGAATATTCTTAGAAACCCTAAAGGCATATGAATTCGTCAACTTCGAGATAGGTATTGGCTACGAGATCGAAACCTGGCCAGGATCGGACCACTATAAGTCTGGAAATTCGTAAGAACGATGAATCTTTAGCAGTTTCCTGTCAAGATTCCATGGGAATATTCTTAGAAACCCTAAACGCATACAAATTCATCAACTTCGAGATAGATACTGTCTCCGAGATCGAAACCTGGCCAGGATTGGACCACTATAAGTATGGAAATTCGTAAGAACGATGAATCTTTAGCAGTTTCTGATCAAGATTCCATGGGAATATTCTCAGAAACCCTAAACGAACACAAATTCGTCAACTTCGAGATAAATATTGGCTCCGAGATCGGAACCTGGCCAGGATCGGACCACTATAAGTTTGGAAATTAGTAAGAACGATGAACCTTTAGCAATTTCCATCCAAGATTCCATGAGAATATTCTCAGAAACCATAAACGCACACAAATTCGTCAACTTCGAGACAGATACTGGCTCCAAGATCGAAACCTGTCCAGGATCAGACCACTATAAGTATGGAAATTGGTAAGAACGATAAATCCTTAGCAGTTTCCAGGTTAGATTCTATGGGAATGTTCACGGAAACCCTAAACGCACACGAATTCGTTAACTTCGAGATAGATACTGGCTCCGAGATCGAAACCTGTCCAAGATCGGACCACTATAAGTCCGGAAATTCGTCAGAACGATGAATCTTTAGCAGTTTCCGGCCAAGATTCCATGGGAATATTCTCAGAAACCCTTAACGCACATGAATTCGTCAACTTCGAGATAGATATTGGCTCCGAGATCGAAACCTGGCCAGGATCGGACCACTATAAGTTTGGAAATTCATAAGAACGATGAATCTTTAGCAATTTCCATCCAAGATTCCATGAGAATATTCTCAGAAACCATAAACGCACACAAATTCGTCAACTTCGAGACAGATACTGGCTCCGAGATCGAAACCTGTCCAGGATCGGACCACTATAAGTCTGGAAATTGGTAAGAACTATGAATCCTTAGCAGTTTCCGGGTTAGATTCTATGGGAATGTTCACGGAAACCCTAAACGCACACGAATTCGTTAACTTCGAGATAGATACTGGCTCCGAGATCGAAACCTGCCCAGGATCGGACCACTATAAGTCCGGAAATTCGTAAGAACGATGAATCTTTAGCAGTTTCCGGCCAAGATTCCATGGGAATATTCTCAGAAACCCTTAACGCACATGAATTCGTCAACTTCGAGATATATACTGGCTCCGAGATCGAAACCTGGCCAGGATCAGACCACTGTAAGTCTGGAAATTCGTAAGAACGATGAATCTTTAGCAGTTTCCGGCTAAGATTCCAAGGGAATATTCTCAGAAACCCTAAACGCACACAAATTCGTCAACTTCGAGATAGATACTGGCTCCGAGATCGAAACCTGGCCAGGATCGGACCACTATAAGTTTGGAAATTCGTAAGAACGATGAATCTTTAGCAATTTCCATCCAAGATTCCATGAGAATATTCTCAGAAACCATAAACGCACACAAATTCGTCAACTTCGAGACAGATACTGGCTTCGAGATGGAAACCTGCCCAGGATCGGACCACTATAAGTCCGGAAATTCGTAAGAACGATGAATCTTTAGCAGTTTCCGGCCAAGATTCCATGGGAATATTCTCATAAACCCTTAACGCACATGAATTCGTCAACTTCGAGATATATACTGGCTCCAAGATCAAAACCTGGCCAGGATCAGACCACTATAAGTCTGGAAATTCGTAAGAACGATGAATCTTTAGCAGTTTCCGGCTAAGATTCCAAGGGAATATTCTCAGAAACCCTAAACGCACACAAATTCATCAACTTCGAGATAGATACTGGCTCCGAGATCGAAACCTGGCCAGGATCGGACCACTATAAGTCTGTAAATTCGTCAGAATGATGAATCTTTAGCAGTTTCAGGCCAATATTCCATTGGAATATTCTTAGAAACCCTAAACACATACAAATTCATCAACTTCGAGATAGATACTGGCTCCGAGATCGAAACCTGGCCAGGATCGGACCACTATAAGTCTGGAAATTCGTAAGAACGATGAATCTTTAGCAGTTTCTGATCAAGATTCCATGGGAATATTCTCAGAAACCCTAAACGAACACAAATTCGTCAACTTCGAGATAGATATTGGCTCCGAGATCGGAACCTGGCCAGGATCGGACCGCTATAAGTTTGGAAATTCGTAAGAACGATGAATCTTTAGCAATTTCCATCCAAGATTCCATGAGAATATTCTCAGACACCATAAACGCACACAAATTCGTCAACTTCGAGATAGATACTGGCTACGAGATCGAAACCTGGTCTGGATCAGACCACTATAAGTCTGGAAATTCGTCAGAACGATGAATTTTTAGTAGTTTCCGGGATAGATTCCATGGGAGTATTCACGGAAACCCTAAACACACACGAATTCGTCAACTTCAAGATATATATTGGCTCCAAGATCGAAACCTGGCCATGATCGGACCACTATAATCTGGAAATTCGTAAGCACGATGAATCTTTAGCAGTTTCCAGGCTAGATTGCATGAGAATATTATCAGAAACCCTAAACGCACACAAATTCGTCCACTTCGAGATAGATGCTGGCTCCGAGATCGAAACCTGCCCAGGATCGGACCACTATAAGTCTGGAAATTCGTAAGAACGATGAATCTTTAGCATTTTCCGGGCTAGATTCCATGGGAATGTTCACGGAAACCCTAAACGCACACGAATTCGTTAAATTCGAGACAGATACTGGCTCCGAGATCGAAACCTGGCCTGGATCGGACCACTATAAGTCTGGAAATTCGTAAGAACGATGAATCTTTAGCAGTTTCCTGTCAAGATTCCATGGGAATATTCTCAGAAAACCTAAACGCACACGAATTCGTCAACTTCGAGATAGATAATGGCTCCGAGATCGAAACCTGGCCAGTACCGGACCACTGTAAGTCTGGAAATTTGTAAGAACGATGAATCTTTAGCAGTTTCCGGGCTAGATTCCATGGGAATGTTCACGGAAACCCTAAACGTACACGAATTCGTCAACTTCGAGATAGATACTGGCTCCGAGATTGAAACCTGGCCAGGATCGGACCACTATAAGTCTGTAAATTCGTCAGAATGATGAATCTTTAGCAGTTTCAGGCAAATATTCCATTGGAATATTCTTAAAAACCCTAAACGCATACAAATTCATCAACTTCGAGATAGATACTGGCTCCTAGATCGAAACCTGGCCAGGATCGGACCACTATAAGTATGGAAATTCGTAAGAACGATGAATCTTTAGCAGTTTCTGATCAAGATTCCATGGGAATATTCTCAGAAACCCTAAACGAACACAAATTCGTCAACTTCGAGATAGATATTGGCTCCGAGATCGGAACCTGGCCCGGATCGGACCACTATAAGTTTGAAATTCGTAAGAACGATGAATCTTTAGCAATTTCCATCCAAGATTCCATGAGAATATTCTCAGAAACCATAAACGCACACAAATTCGTCAATTTCGAGACAGATACTGGCTCCAAGATCGAAACCTGTCCAGGATCGGACCACTATAAGTCCGGAAATTCGTAAGAACGATGAATCTTTAGCAGTTTCCGGCCAAGATTCCATGGGAATATTCTCAGAAACCCTTAACGCACATGAATTCGTCAACTTCGAGATAGATATTGGCTCCGAGATCGAAACCTGGCCAGGATCGGACCATTATAAGTTTGGAAATTCGTAAGAACGATGAATCTTTAGCAATTTCCATCCAAGATTCCATGAGAATATTCTCAGAAACCATAAACGCACACAAATTCGTCAACTTCGAGACAGATACTGGCTCCGAGATCGAAACCTGTCCAGGATCGGACCACTATAAGTCTGGAAATTGGTAAGAACTATGAATCCTTAGCAGTTTCCGGGTTAGATTCTATGGGAATGTTCACGGAAACCCTAAACGCACACGAATTCGTTAACTTCGAGATAGATACTGGCTCCGAGATCGAAACCTGCCCAGGATCGGACCACTATAAGTCCGGAAATTCGTAAGAACGATGAATCTTTAGCAGTTTCTGGCCAAGATTCCATGGGAATATTCTCAGAAACCCTTAACGCACATGAATTCGTCAACTTCGAGATATATACTGGCTCCGAGATCGAAACCTGGCCAGGATCAGACCACTGTAAGTCTGGAAATTCGTAAGAACGATGAATCTTTAGCAGTTTCCGGCTAAGATTCCAAGGGAATATTCTCAGAAACCCTAAACGCACACAAATTCGTCAACTTCGAGATAGATACTGGCTCCGAGATCGAAACCTGGCCAGGATCGGACCACTATAAGTCTGTAAATTCGTCAGAATGATGAATCTTTAGCAGTTTCAGGCCAATATTCCATTGGAATATTCTTAGAAACCCTAAACGCATACAAATTCATCAACTTCGAGATAGATACTGGCTCCGAGATCGAAACCTGGCCAGGATCGGACCACTATAAGTCTGGAAATTCGTAAGAACGATGAATCTTTAGCAGTTTCTGATCAAGATTCCATGAGAATATTCTCAGAAACCCTAAACGATCACAAATTCATCAACTTCGAGATAGATATTGGCTCCGAGATCGGAACCTGGCCAGGATCGGACCGCTATAAGTTTGGAAATTCGTAAGAACGATGAATCTTTAGCAATTTCCATCCAAGATTCCATGAGAATATTCTCAGAAACCATAAACGCATACAAATTCGTCAACTTCGAGATAGATACTGGCTCCGAGATCGAAACCTGGTCTGGATCAGACCACTATAAGTCTGGAAATTCGTCAGAACGATGAATTTTTAGCAGTTTCCGGGATAGATTCCATGGGAGTATTCACGGAAACCATAAACACACACGAATTCGTCAACTTCAAGATATATATTGGCTCCAAGATCGAAACCTGGCCATGATCGGACCACTATAATATGGAAATTCGTAAGAACGATGAATCCTTAGCAGTTTCCAGGCTAGATTCCATGGGAATATTATCAGAAACCCTAAACGCACACAAATTCGTCAACTTCGAGATAGATACTGGCTCCGAGATCGAAACCTGGCCAGGATCGGACCACTATAAGTCTGGAAATTCGTCAGAACGATGAATCTTTTGGAGTTTCAGGCCAATATTCCATGGGAATATTCTTAGAAACCCTAAAGGCATATGAATTCGTCAACTTCGAGATAGGTATTGGCTACGAGATCGAAACCTGGCCAGGATCGGACCACTATAAGTCTGGAAATTCGTAAGAACGATGAATCTTTAGCAGTTTCCTGTCAAGATTCCATGGGAATATTCTTAGAAACCCTAAACGCATACAAATTCATCAACTTCGAGATAGATACTGTCTCCGAGATCGAAACCTGGCCAGGATTGGACCACTATAAGTATGGAAATTCGTAAGAACGATGAATCTTTAGCAGTTTCTGATCAAGATTCCATGGGAATATTCTCAGAAACCCTAAACGAACACAAATTCGTCAACTTCGAGATAAATATTGGCTCCGAGATCGGAACCTGGCCAGGATCGGACCACTATAAGTTTGGAAATTAGTAAGAACGATGAACCTTTAGCAATTTCCATCCAAGATTCCATGAGAATATTCTCAGAAACCATAAACGCACACAAATTCGTCAACTTCGAGACAGATACTGGCTCCAAGATCGAAACCTGTCCAGGATCGGACCACTATAAGTATGGAAATTGGTAAGAACGATAAATCCTTAGCAGTTTCCAGATTAGATTCTATGGGAATGTTCACGGAAACCCTAAACGCACACGAATTCGTTAACTTCGAGATAGATACTGGCTCCGAGATCGAAACCTGTCCAGGATCGGACCACTATAAGTCCGGAAATTCGTCAGAACGATGAATCTTTAGCAGTTTCCGGCCAAGATTCCTTGGGAATATTCTCAGAAACCCTTAACGCACATGAATTCGTCAACTTCGAGATAGATACTGGCTCCGAGATCGAAACCTGGCCAGGATCGGACCACTATAAGTTTGGAAATTCGTAAGAACGATGAATCTTTAGCAATTTCCATCCAAGATTCCATGAGAATATTCTCAGAAACCATAAACGCACACAAATTCGTCAACTTCGAGACAGATACTGGCTCCGAGATCGAAACCTGTCCAGGATCGGACCACTATAAGTCTGGAAATTGGTAAGAACTATGAATCCTTAGCAGTTTCCGGGTTAGATTCTATGGGAATGTTCACGGAAACCCTAAACGCACACGAATTCGTTAACTTCGAGATAGATACTGGCTCCGAGATCGAAACCTGCCCAGGATCGGACCACTATAAGTCCGGAAATTCGTAAGAACGATGAATCTTTAGCAGTTTCCGGCCAAGATTCCATGGGAATATTCTCAGAAACCCTTAACGCACATGAATTCGTCAACTTCGAGATATATACTGGCTCCGAGATCGAAACCTGGCCAGGATCAGACCACTATAAGTCTGGAAATTCGTAAGAACGATGAATCTTTAGCAGTTTCCGGCTAAGATTCCAAGGAAATATTCTCAGAAACCCTAAACACACACAAATTCGTCAACTTCGAGATAGATACTGGCTCCGAGATCAAAACCTGGCCAGGATCGGACCACTATAAGTCTGTAAATTCGTCAGAATGATGAATCTTTAGCAGTTTCAGGCCAATATTCCATTGGAATATTCTTAGAAACCCTAAACGCATACAAATTCATCAACTTCGAGATAGATACTGGCTCCGAGATCGAAACCTGGCCAGGATCGGACCACTATAAGTCTGGAGATTCGTAAGAACGATGAATCTTTAGCAGTTTCTGATCAAGATTCCATGGGAATATTCTCAGAAACCCTAAACCAACACAAATTCGTCAACTTCGAGATAGATACTGGCTCCGAGATCGAAACCTGGCCAGGATCGGACCACTATAAGTATGGAAATTCGTAAGAACGATGAATCTTTAGCAGTTTCTGATCAAGATTCCATGGGAATATTCTCAGAAACCCTAAACGAACACAAATTCGTCAACTTCGAGATAGATATTGGCTCCGAGATCGGAACCTGGCCCGGATCGGACCACTATAAGTTTGAAATTCGTAAGAACGATGAATCTTTAGCAATTTCCATCCAAGATTCCATGAGAATATTCTCAGAAACCATAAACGCACACAAATTCGTCAATTTCGAGACAGATACTGGCTCCAAGATCGAAACCTGTCCAGGATCGGACCACTATAAGTCCGGAAATTCGTAAGAACGATGAATCTTTAGCAGTTTCCGGCCAAGATTCCATGGGAATATTCTCAGAAACCCTTAACGCACATGAATTCGTCAACTTCGAGATAGATATTGGCTCCGAGATCGAAACCTGGCAAGGATCGGACCACTATAAGTTTGGAAATTCGTAAGAACGATGAATCTTTAGCAATTTCCATCCAAGATTCCATGAGAATATTCTCAGAAACCATAAACGCACACAAATTCGTCAACTTCGAGACAGATACTGGCTCCAAGATCGAAACCTGTCCAGGATCGGACCACTATAAGTATGGAAATTGGTAAGAACGATAAATCCTTAGCAGTTTCCAGGTTAGATTCTATGGGAATGTTCACGGAAACCCTAAACGCACACGAATTCGTTAACTTCGAGATAGATACTGGCTCCGAGATCGAAACCTGTCCAGGATCGGACCACTATAAGTCCGGAAATTCGTCAGAACGATGAATCTTTAGCAGTTTCCGGCCAAGATTCCATGGGAATATTCTCAGAAACCCTTAACGCACATGAATTCGTCAACTTCGAGATAGATATTGACTCCGAGATCGAAACCTGGCCAGGATCGGACCACTATAAGTTTGGAAATTCGTAAGAACGATGAATCTTTAGCAATTTCCATCCAAGATTCCATGAGAATATTCTCAGAAACCATAAACGCACACAAATTCGTCAACTTCGAGACAGATACTGGCTCCGAGATCGAAACCTGTCCAGGATCGGACCACTATAAGTCTGGAAATTGGTAAGAACGATGAATCCTTAGCAGTTTCCGGGTTAGATTCTATGGGAATGTTCACGGAAACCCTAAACGCACACGAATTCGTTAACTTCGAGACAGATACTGGCTCCGAGATCGAAACCTGGCCAGGATCGGACCACTATAAGTGTGGAAATTGGTAAGAACGATGAATCTTTAGCAGTTTCCGGCAAAGATTCCATGGGAATATTCATATAAACCCTAAACGCACACGAATTCCTCAACTTCGAGATAGATACTGGATTTGAGATCGAAACATGGCAAGGATCGGACCACTATAAGTCTGGAAATTAATAAGAACGATGCATCTTTAGCAGTTTCCGGGCTAGATTCCATGGGAATATTCTCACAAACCCCAAACGCACACGAATTTGTCAACTTCGAGATAGATATTGGCTCCGAGATCGAAACCTGCTAGGATTGGACCACTATAAGTCCGGAAATTCGTAAGAACGATGAATCTTTAGCAATTTCCGGTCAAGATTCCATGGGAATATTCTCAGAAACCCTAATCACACACAAATTCGTCAACTTCGAAATAGATACTGGCTTCGAGATCGAAACCTGGCCAGGATCATAACACTATAAATCTGGAAATTCGTAAGAACGATGAATCTTTAGCAGTTTTTGTCCAAGATTCCATGGGAATATTTTCAGAAACCTTAAATGCACACGAATTTGTCAACTTAGAGATAGATACTGGCTCCGAGATCGAAACCTGGCCAAGATCAGACCACTATAAGTCTAGAAATTTGTAAGAACGATGAATCTTTAGCAGTTTACGGGCTAGATTCCATGGGAATATTCTCAGAAACCCTAAACGCACACAAATTCGTCAACTTCGAGATAGATACTGGCCCCGAGATCGAAACCTGGCCTGGATCAGACTACTATAAGTCTGGAAATTCGTCAGAACGATGAATTTTTAGCAGTTTCCGGGATAGGTTCCATGGGAGTATTCACGGAAACCCTAAACACACACGAATTCGTCAACTTCGAGATAGATATTGGCTCCGAGATTGAAACCTGGCCAGGATCGGACCACTATAAGTATGGAAATTCGTCAGAACGATGAATCTTTAGCAGTTTCAATCCAATATTCCATTGGAATATTCTTAGAAACCCTAAACGCATACAAATTCATCAACTTCGAGATAGATACTGGCTCCGAGATCGAAACCTGGCCAGGATCGGACCACTATAAGTCTGGAAATTCGTAAGAACGATGAATCTTTAGCAGTTTCTGGTCAAGATTCCATGGGAATATTCTCAGAAACCCTAAACGAACACAAATTCGTCAACTTCGAGATAAATATAAGCTCCGAGATCGAAACCTGGCCAGGATCGGACCACTATAAGTTTGGAAATTCGTAAGAACGATGAATCTTTAGCAATTTCCATCCAAGATTCCATGAGAATATTCTCAGAAACCATAAACGCACACAAATTCGTCAACTTCGAGACAGATACTGGCTCCGAGATCGAAACCTGTCCAGGATCGGACCACTATAAGTCTGGAAATTGGTAAGAACTATGAATCCTTAGCAGTTTCCGGGTTAGATTCTATGGGAATGTTCACGGAAACCCTAAACGCACACGAATTCGTTAACTTCGAGATAGATACTGGCTCCGAGATCGAAACCTGCCCAGGATCGGACCACTATAAGTCCGGAAATTCGTAAGAACGATGAATCTTTAGCAGTTTCCGGCCAAGATTCCATGGGAATATTCTCAGAAACCCTTAACGCACATGAATTCGTTAACTTCGAGATATATACTGGCTCCGAGATCGAAACCTGGCCAGGATCAGACCACTGTAAGTCTGGAAATTCGTAAGAACGATGAATCTTTAGCAGTTTCCGGCTAAGATTCCAAGGGAATATTCTCAGAAACCCTAAACGCACACAAATTCGTCAACTTCGAGATAGATATTGGCTCCGAGATCGAAACCTGGCCAGGATCGGACCACTATAAGAATGTAAATTCGTCAGAATGATGAATCTTTAGCAGTTTCAGGCCAATATTCCATTGGAATATTCTTAGAAACCCTAAACGCATACAAATTCATCAACTTCGAGATAGATACTGGCTCCGAGATCGAAACCTGGCCAGGATCGGACCACTATAAGTCTGGAGATTCGTAAGAACGATGAATCTTTAGCAGTTTCTGATCAAGATTCCATGGGAATATTCTCAAAAACCCTAAACGAACACAAATTCGTCAACTTCGAGATAGATATTGGCTCCGAGATCGGAACCTGGCCAGGATCGGACCGCTATAAGTTTGGAAATTCTTAAGAACGATGAATCTTTAGCAATTTCCATCCAAGATTCCATGAGAATATTCTCAGAAACCATAAACCCACACAAATTCGTCAACTTCGAGACAGATACTGGCTCCAAGATCGAAACCTGTCCAGGATCGGACCACTATAAGTATGGAAATTGGTAAGAACGATAAATCCTTAGCAGTTTCCAGGTTAGATTTTATGAGAATGTTCACGGAAACCCTAAACGCACACGAATTCGTTAACTTAGAGATAGATACTGGCTCCGAGATCGAAACCTGTCCAGGATCGGACCACTATAAGTCCGGAAATTCGTAAGAACGATGAATCTTTAGCAGTTTCCGGCCAAGATTCCATGGGAATATTCTCAGAAACCCTTAACGCACATGAATTCGTCAACTTCGAAATAGATATTGGCTCCGAGATCGAAACCTGGCCAGGATCGGACCACTATAAGTTTGGAAATTCGTAAGAACGATGAATCTTTAGCAATTTCCATCCAAGATTCCATGAGAACATTCTCAGAAACCATAAACGCACACAAATTCGTCAACTTCGAGACAGATACTGGCTCCGAGATCGAAACCTGTCCAGGATCGGACCACTACAAATATGGAAATTGGTAAGAACGATAAATCCTTAGCAGTTTCCAGGTTAGATTCTATGGGAATGTTCACGGAAACCCTAAACGCACACGAATTCGTTAACTTCGAGATAGATACTGGCTCCGAGATCGAAACCTGCCCAGGATCGGACCACTATAAGTCCGGAAATTCGTAAGAACGATGAATCTTTAGCAGTTTCCGGCCAAGATTCCATGGGAATATTCTCAGAAACCCTTAACGCACATGAATTCGTCAACTTCGAGATATATACTGGCTCCGAGATCGAAACCTGGCCAGGATCAGACCACTATAAGTCTGGAAATTCGTAAGAACGATGAATCTTTAGCAGTTTCCGGCTAAGATTCCAAGGAAATATTCTCAGAAACCCTAAACACACACAAATTCGTCAACTTCGAGATAGATACTGGCTCCGAGATCAAAACCTGGCCAGGATCGGACCACTATAAGTCTGTAAATTCGTCAGAATGATGAATCTTTAGCAGTTTCAGGCCAATATTCCATTGGAATATTCTTAGAAACCCTAAACGCATACAAATTCATCAACTTCGAGATAGATACTGGCTCCGAGATCGAAACCTGGCCAGGATCGGACCACTATAAGTCTGGAAATTCGTAAGAACGATGAATCTTTAGCAGTTTCTGATCAAGATTCCATGGGAATATTCTCAGAAACCCTAAACGAACACAAATTCGTCAACTTCGAGATAGATATTGGCTCCGAGATCGGAACCTGGCCAGGATCGGACCGCTATAAGTTTGGAAATTCTTAAGAACGATGAATCTTTAGCAATTTCCATCCAAGATTCCATGAGAATATTCTCAGAAACCATAAACGCACACAAATTCGTCAACTTCGAGATAGATACTGGCTCCGAGATCGAAACCTGGTCTGGATCAGACCACTATAAGTCTGGAAATTCGTCAGAACGATGAATTTTTAGCAGTTTCCGGGATAGATTCCATGGGAGTATTCACGGAAACCCTAAACACACACGAATTCGTCAACTTCAAGATATATATTGGCTCCAAGATCGAAACCTGGCCATGATCGGACCACTATAAGTCCGGAAATTCGTAAGAACGATGAATCTTTAGCAGTTTCCGGCCAAGATTCCATGGGAATATTCTCAGAAACCCTTAACGCACATGAATTCGTCAACTTCGAGATATATACTGGCTCCGAGATCGAAACCTGGCCAGGATCAGACCACTGTAAGTCTGGAAATTCGTAAGAACGATGAATCTTTAGCAGTTTCCGGCTAAGATTCCAAGGGAATATTCTCAGAAACCCTAAACGCACACAAATTCGTCAACTTCGAGATAGATACTGGCTCCGAGATCGAAACCTGGCCAGGATCGGACCACTATAAGTCTGTAAATTCGTCATAATGATGAATCTTTAGCAGTTTCAGGCCAATATTCCATTGGAATATTCTTAGAAACCCTAAACGCATACAAATTCATCAACTTCGAGATAGATACTGGCTCCGAGATCGAAACCTGGCCAGGATCGGACCACTATAAGTCTGGAAATTCGTAAGAACGATGAATCTTTAGCAGTTTCTGATCAAGATTCCATGGGAATATTCTCAGAAACCCTAAACGAACACAAATTCGTCAACTTCGAGATAGATATTGGCTCCGAGATCGGAACCTGGCCAGGATCGGACCGCTATAAGTTTGGAAATTCGTAAGAACGATGAATCTTTAGCAATTTCCATCCAAGATTCCATGAGAATATTCTCAGACACCATAAACGCACACAAATTCGTCAACTTCGAGATAGATACTGGCTACGAGATCGAAACCTGGTCTGGATCAGACCACTATAAGTCTGGAAATTCGTCAGAACGATGAATTTTTAGTAGTTTCCGGGATAGATTCCATGGGAGTATTCACGGAAACCCTAAACACACACGAATTCGTCAACTTCAAGATATATATTGGCTCCAAGATCGAAACCTGGCCATGATCGGACCACTATAATCTGGAAATTCGTAAGCACGATGAATCTTTAGCAGTTTCCAGGCTAGATTGCATGAGAATATTATCAGAAACCCTAAACGCACACAAATTCGTCCACTTCGAGATAGATGCTGGCTCCGAGATCGAAACCTGCCCAGGATCGGACCACTATAAGTCTGGAAATTCGTAAGAACGATGAATCTTTAGCATTTTCCGGGCTAGATTCCATGGGAATGTTCACGGAAACCCTA
Source organism: Papaver somniferum (assembly GCF_003573695.1). Taxonomy (NCBI): domain Eukaryota; kingdom Viridiplantae; phylum Streptophyta; class Magnoliopsida; order Ranunculales; family Papaveraceae; genus Papaver; species Papaver somniferum. Next base: position 14,177,934 of record NW_020620825.1, on the reverse strand, counting down.
AACGCACACGAATTCGTTAAATTCGAGACAGATACTGGCTCCGAGATCGAAACCTGGCCTGGATCGGACCACTATAAGTCTGGAAATTCGTAAGAACGATGAATCTTTAGCAGTTTCCTGTCAAGATTCCATGGGAATATTCTCAGAAAACCTAAACGCACACGAATTCGTCAACTTCGAGATAGATAATGGCTCCGAGATCGAAACCTGGCCAGTACCGGACCACTGTAAGTCTGGAAATTTGTAAGAACGATGAATCTTTAGCAGTTTCCGGGCTAGATTCCATGGGAATGTTCACGGAAACCCTAAACGTACACGAATTCGTCAACTTCGAGATAGATACTGGCTCCGAGATTGAAACCTGGCCAGGATCGGACCACTATAAGTCTGTAAATTCGTCAGAATGATGAATCTTTAGCAGTTTCAGGCAAATATTCCATTGGAATATTCTTAAAAACCCTAAACGCATACAAATTCATCAACTTCGAGATAGATACTGGCTCCTAGATCGAAACCTGGCCAGGATCGGACCACTATAAGTATGGAAATTCGTAAGAACGATGAATCTTTAGCAGTTTCTGATCAAGATTCCATGGGAATATTCTCAGAAACCCTAAACGAACACAAATTCGTCAACTTCGAGATAGATATTGGCTCCGAGATCGGAACCTGGCCCGGATCGGACCACTATAAGTTTGAAATTCGTAAGAACGATGAATCTTTAGCAATTTCCATCCAAGATTCCATGAGAATATTCTCAGAAACCATAAACGCACACAAATTCGTCAACTTCGAGACATATACTGGCTCCAAGATCGAAACCTGTCCAGGATCGGACCACTATAAGTCCGGAAATTCGTAAGAACGATGAATCTTTAGCAGTTTCCGGCCAAGATTCCATGGGAATATTCTCAGAAACCCTTAACGCACATGAATTCGTCAACTTCGAGATAGATATTGGCTCCGAGATCGAAACCTGGCCAGGATCGGACCACTATAAGTTTGGAAATTCGTAAGAACGATGAATCTTTAGCAATTTCCATCCAAGATTCCATGAGAATATTCTCAGAAACCATAAACGCACACAAATTCGTCAACTTCGAGACAGATACTGGCTCCGAGATGGAAACCTGCCCAGGATCGGACCACTATAAGTCTGGAAATTCGTAAGAACGATGAATTTTTAGCAGTTTCCGGCAAAGATTCCATGGGAATGTTCACGGAAACCCTAAACGCACACGAATTCGTTAACTTCGAGATATATACTGGCTCCGAGATCGAAACCTGGCCAGGATCAGACCACTATAAGTCTGGAAATTCGTAAGAACGATGAATCTTTAGCAGTTTCCGGCTAAGATTCCAAGGGAATATTCTCAGAAACCCTAAACGCACACAAATTCGTCAACTTCGAGATAGATACTGGCTCCGAGATCGAAACCTGGCCAGGATCGGACCACTATAAGTCTGTAAATTTGTCAGAATGATGAATCTTTAGCAGTTTCAGGCCAATATTCCATTGGAATATTCTTAGAAACCCTAAACGCATACAAATTCATCAACTTCGAGATAGATACTGGCTCCGAAATCGAAACCTGGCCAGGATCGGACCACTATAAGTCTGGAAATTCGTAAGAACGATGAATCTTTAGCAGTTTCTGATCAAGATTCCATGAGAATATTCTCAGAAACCCTAAACGAACACAAATTCGTCAACTTCGAGATAGATATTGGCTCCGAGATCGGAACCTGGCCAGGATCGGACCGCTATAAGTTTGGAAATTCGTAAGAACGATGAATCTTTAGCAATTTCCATCCAAGATTCCATGAGAATATTCTCAGAAACCATAAACGCATACAAATTCGTCAACTTCGAGATAGATACTGGCTCCGAGATCGAAACCTGGTCTGGATCAGACCACTATAAGTCTGGAAATTCGTCAGAACGATGAATTTTTAGCAGTTTCCGGGATAGATTCCATGGGAGTATTCACGGAAACCATAAACACACACGAATTCGTCAACTTCAAGATATATATTGGCTCCAAGATCGAAACCTGGCCATGATCGGACCACTATAATATGGAAATTCGTAAGAACGATGAATCCTTAGCAGTTTCCAGGCTAGATTCCATGGGAATATTATCAGAAACCCTAAACGCACACAAATTCGTCAACTTCGAGATAGATACTGGCTCCGAGATCGAAACCTGGCCAGGATCGGACCACTATAAGTCTGGAAATTCGTCAGAACGATGAATCTTTTGGAGTTTCAGGCCAATATTCCATGGGAATATTCTTAGAAACCCTAAAGGCATATGAATTCGTCAACTTCGAGATAGGTATTGGCTACGAGATCGAAACCTGGCCAGGATCGGACCACTATAAGTCTGGAAATTCGTAAGAACGATGAATCTTTAGCAGTTTCCTGTCAAGATTCCATGGGAATATTCTTAGAAACCCTAAACGCATACAAATTCATCAACTTCGAGATAGATACTGTCTCCGAGATCGAAACCTGGCCAGGATTGGACCACTATAAGTATGGAAATTCGTAAGAACGATGAATCTTTAGCAGTTTCTGATCAAGATTCCATGGGAATATTCTCAGAAACCCTAAACGAACACAAATTCGTCAACTTCGAGATAAATATTGGCTCCGAGATCGGAACCTGGCCAGGATCGGACCACTATAAGTTTGGAAATTAGTAAGAACGATGAACCTTTAGCAATTTCCATCCAAGATTCCATGAGAATATTCTCAGAAACCATAAACGCACACAAATTCGTCAACTTCGAGACAGATACTGGCTCCAAGATCGAAACCTGTCCAGGATCGGACCACTATAAGTATGGAAATTGGTAAGAACGATAAATCCTTAGCAGTTTCCAGATTAGATTCTATGGGAATGTTCACGGAAACCCTAAACGCACACGAATTCGTTAACTTCGAGATAGATACTGGCTCCGAGATCGAAACCTGTCCAGGATCGGACCACTATAAGTCCGGAAATTCGTCAGAACGATGAATCTTTAGCAGTTTCCGGCCAAGATTCCTTGGGAATATTCTCAGAAACCCTTAACGCACATGAATTCGTCAACTTCGAGATAGATACTGGCTCCGAGATCGAAACCTGGCCAGGATCGGACCACTATAAGTTTGGAAATTCGTAAGAACGATGAATCTTTAGCAATTTCCATCCAAGATTCCATGAGAATATTCTCAGAAACCATAAACGCACACAAATTCGTCAACTTCGAGACAGATACTGGCTCCGAGATCGAAACCTGTCCAGGATCGGACCACTATAAGTCTGGAAATTGGTAAGAACTATGAATCCTTAGCAGTTTCCGGGTTAGATTCTATGGGAATGTTCACGGAAACCCTAAACGCACACGAATTCGTTAACTTCGAGATAGATACTGGCTCCGAGATCGAAACCTGCCCAGGATCGGACCACTATAAGTCCGGAAATTCGTAAGAACGATGAATCTTTAGCAGTTTCCGGCCAAGATTCCATGGGAATATTCTCAGAAACCCTTAACGCACATGAATTCGTCAACTTCGAGATATATACTGGCTCCGAGATCGAAACCTGGCCAGGATCAGACCACTATAAGTCTGGAAATTCGTAAGAACGATGAATCTTTAGCAGTTTCCGGCTAAGATTCCAAGGAAATATTCTCAGAAACCCTAAACACACACAAATTCGTCAACTTCGAGATAGATACTGGCTCCGAGATCAAAACCTGGCCAGGATCGGACCACTATAAGTCTGTAAATTCGTCAGAATGATGAATCTTTAGCAGTTTCAGGCCAATATTCCATTGGAATATTCTTAGAAACCCTAAACGCATACAAATTCATCAACTTCGAGATAGATACTGGCTCCGAGATCAAAACCTGGCCAGGATCGGACCACTATAAGTCTGGAAATTCGTAAGAACGATGAATCTTTAGCAGTTTCTGATCAAGATTCCATGGGAATATTCTCAGAAACCCTAAACGAACACAAATTCGTCAACTTCGAGATAGATATTGGCTCCGAGATCGGAACCTGGCCAGGATCGGACCGCTATAAGTTTGGAAATTCGTAAGAACGATGAATCTTTAGCAATTTCCATCCAAGATTCCATGAGAATATTCTCAGAAACCATAAACGCACATAAATTCGTCAACTTCGAGATAGATACTGGCTCCGAGATCGAAACCTGGTCTGGATCAGACCACTATAAGTCTGGAAATTCGTCAGAACGCTGAATTTTTAGCAGTTTCCGGGATAGATTCCATGGGAGTATTCACGGAAACCCTAAACACACACGAATTCGTCAACTTCAAGATATATATTGGCTCCAAGATCGAAACCTGGCCATGATCGGACCACTATAATATGGAAATTCGTAAGAAAGATGAATCCTTAGCAGTTTCCAGGCTATATTCCATGGGAATATTATCAGAAACCCTAAACGCACACAAATTCGTCAACTTCGAGATAGATACTGGCTCCGAGATCGAAACCTGGCCAGGATCGGACCACTATAAGTCTGGAAATTCGTCAAAACGATGAATCTTTAGGAGTTTCAGGCCAATATTCCATGGGAATATTATCAGAAACCCTAAACGCACACAAATTCGTCAACTTCGAGATAGGTATTGGCTACGAGATCGAAACCTGGCCAGTATTAGACCACTATAAGTCTGGAAATTCGTAAGAACGATGAATCTTTAGCAGTTTCCGGTCAAGATTCCATGGGAATATTCTCAGAAACCCTAAACGAACACAAATTCGTCAACTTCGAGATAGATACTGGCTCCGATATTGAAACCTGGACATGATCAGATTATTATAAGTCTGGAAATTCGTAAGAACAATGAATCTTTAGCAATTTCCGTCCAAGATTCCATTAGAATATTCTCAGAAACCTTAAATGCATACAAATTCGTCAACTTCGAGACAGATACTGGCTCAGAGATCGAAACCTGGCCAGGATCGGTCCACTATAAGTCTGGAAATTCGTAAGAACGATGAATCTTTAGCAATTTCCTGCCCAGATCGAAATAGATACTGGCTCCAAGATCGAAACCTGTCCAGGATCAGACCACTATAAGTCTGGAAATTCGTTAGATCGATGAATCCTTAGCAGTTTCCGGGTTAGATTCTATGCGAATGTTCACGGAAACCCTAAACGCACACGAATTCGTTAACTTCGAGAAAGATACTGGCTCCGAGATCGAAACCTAGCCCGGATCAGACCACTATAATTCTGGAAATTCGTCAGAACGATGAATCTTTAGCAGTTTCCGGGCTAGATTCTCAGAAACCCTAAACGAACATGAATTCGTCAACTTCGAGATAGATACTGGCTCCGATATCGAAACCTGGCCAGGATCGAATAACTATAAGACTGGAAATTCGTCAGTACGATGAATCTTTAGCAGTTTTCGGCCAAGATTCCATGGGAATATTCTGAGAAACCCAAAACGCACACGAATTCGTCAACTTCGAGATAGATACTGGCTCCGAGATCGAAACCTAGCTAGGATCAGACCACTATAAGTCTGGAAATTCGTAAGAACGATGAATCTTTAGTAATTTTCGGCCAAGATTCCATGGGAATATTCACAGAAATTCTAAACGCACACGAATTCGTCAACTTCGAGATAAATACTGGCTCCGAGATCGAAACCTGGCCAGAGTCGGACCACTATAAGTCTGGAAATTCATAAGAACAATAAATCTTTAGCAGTTTCCAGCCAAGATTCCATGGGAATATTCTCAGAAACCCGAACGCACACAAATTCGTCAACTTCGAGATAGATACTAGCTCCGAGATCGAAACCTGGCCAGGATCGGACCACTATAAGTCCGGAAATTCGTAAGAACGATGAATCTTTAGCAATTTCCGGTCAAGATTCCATGGGAATATTCTCAGAAATTCTAAACGCACATGAATTCTTCAACTTCGAGATAGATAGTGGCTCCGAGATCGAAACCTGGCCAGGATCGGAGCACTATAAGTCTTGAAATTCTTAAGAACGATGAATCTTTAGCAGTTTTTGTCCAAGATTCCATGGGAATATTCTCAGAAACCCTAAACGCACACGAATTTGTCAACTTCGAGATAGATACTGGCTCCGAGATCGAAACCTGGCCAAGATCAGACCACTATAAGTCTAGAAATTTGTGAGAACGATGAATCTTTAGCAGTTTCCGGGCTAGATTCCATGGGAATATTCTCAGAAACCTTAAACGCACACAAATTCGTCAACTTCGAGATAGATACTGGCTCCGAGATCGAAACCTGACCTGGATGATACCACTATAAGTCTGGAAATTCGTCAGAACGATGAATTTTTAGCAGTTTCCGGGATAGATTCCATGGGAGTATTCACGGAAACCCTAAACACACAGGAATTCGTCAACTTCAAGATATATATTGGCTCCGAGATCGAAACCTGTCCATGATCGGACCACTATAATATGGAAATTCGTAAGAACGATGAATCTTTAGCAGTTTCCGGGCTAGATTCCATGGGAATGTTCACGGAAACCCTTAACGCACACGAATTCGTTAAATTCGAGAAAGATACTAGCTCTGAGATCGAAACCTGGCCAGGATCGGACCACTATAAGTCTGGAAATTTGTAAGAACGATGAATCTTTAGCAGTTTCCTGCAAAAATTCCATGGGAATATTCTCAGAAACCCTAAACGCACACGAATTCGTCAACTTCGAGATAGATAATGGCTCCGAGATCGAAACCTGGCCAGGATCGGACCACTGTGAGTCTGGAAATTCGTAAGAACGATGAATCTTTAGCAGTTTCCGGTCTATATTCCATGGGAATGTTCACGGAAACCCTAAACGTACACGAATTCGTTAACTTCGAGACAGATACTGGCTCTGAGATCGAAACCTGGCCAGGATCGGACCACTATAAGTCTGGAAATTCATAAGAACGATGAATCTTTAGCAGTTTCCGGCTATGATTCCATGGGAATATTCTCAGAAACCCTAAACGCACACGAATTCGTTAACTTCGAGATAGATACTGGCTCCGAGATTGAAACCTGGCCAGGATCGGACCACTATAAGTCTGGAAATTCGTCAGAACAATGAATCTTTAGCAGTTTCAGGCCAATATTCCATTGGAATATTCTTAGAAACCCTAAACGCATACGAATTCGTCAACTTCGAGATAGATACTGGCTCCGAGATCGAAACCTGGCCAGGATCAGACCCTTATAAGTCTGGAAATTCGTAAGAACGATGAATCTTTAGCAGTTTCCGGTCAAGATTCCATGGGAATATTCTCAGAAACCCTAAACGAACACAAATTCGTCAACTTCGAGATAGATACTGGCTCCGAGATCGAAACCTGGCCAGGATCGGACCACTATAAGTCTGGAAATTCGTAAGAACGATGAATCTTTAGCAATTTACGTCCAAGATTCCATGAGAATATTCTCAGAAACCCTAAACGCACACAAATTCGTCAACTTCGAGACAGATACTGGCTCCGAGATCGAAACATGTCCAGGATCGGACCACTATAAGTCTGGAAATTGGTAAGAACGATGAATCCTTAGCAGTTTCCGGGTTAGATTCTATGGGAATGTTAACGGAAACCCTAAACGCACACGAATTCGTTAACTTCGAGATAGATACTGGCTCCGAGATCGAAAACTGCCCAGGATCGGACCACTATAAGTCCGGAAATTCGTAAGAACGATGAATCTTAACAGTTTCCGACCAAGATTCCATGGGAATATTCTCAGAAACCCTTATCGCACATGAATTCGTCAACTTCGAGATAGATACTGGCTCCGAGATCGAAACCTGGCCAGGATTGGACCACTATAAGTCTGGAAATTCATCAGAACGACGAATCTTTAGCAGTTTCCGGCAAAGATTCCATGGGAATATTCTTAGAAACCCTAAACGCACACGAATTCGTCAACTTCGAGATAGATACTGGCTCCGAGATCGAAACCTGGACAGGATCAGACCACTATAAGTCTGGAAATTCGTAAGAACGATAAATCTTTAGCAGTTTCCGGCTAAGATTCCATGGGAATATTCTCAGAAACCCTAAACGCACACAAATTCGTCAACTTCGAGATAGATACTGGCTCCGAGATCGAAACCTGGCCAGGATCAAACCACTATAAGTCTGGAAATTCGTAAGAACGATGAATCTTTAGCAATTTCCGGCCAAGATTCCATTGGAATATTCTCAGAAACCCTAAACACAAACAAATTCGTCAACTTCGAAATAGATACTGGCTCCGAGATCGAAACCTGGTCTGGATCAGACCACTATAAGTCTGGAAATTCGTAAGAACGATGAATCTTTAGCAGTTTCTGTCCAAGATTCCATGGGAATATTCTCAGAAACCCTAAACGCATACGAATTCGTCAACTTCGAGATAGATATACTGGCTCCGAGATCGAAATCTGGCCAGGATCGGACCACTATAAGTTTGGAAATTCGTCAAAACGATGAATCTTTAGCAGTTTCCGGGATAGATTCCATGGGAATATTCTCAGAAACCCTAAACGCACATGAATTCGTCAACTTCGAGATAAATACTGGATCCGAGATCCAAACCTAGCCAGGATCGGACCACTATAAGTCTGGAAATTCGTCAGAACGATGAATCTTTAGCAGTTTCCGGGCTAGATTCTCAGAAACCCTAAACGAACATGAATTCGTCAACTTCGAGATAGATACTAGCTCCGATATCGAAACCTGGCCAGGATCGGATCACTATAAGGCTGGAAATTCGTCAGTACGATGAATCTTTAGCAGTTTTCGGCCAAGATTCCATGGGAATATTTTGAGAAACCCAAAACGCACACGAATTCGTCAACTTCGAGATAGATACTGGCTCCGAGATCGAAACCTAGCTAGGATCAGACCACTATAAGTCTGGAAATTCGTAAGAACGATGAATCTTTAGGAGTTTCCGGCCAAGATTCCATGGGAATATTCTCAGAAACCCTAAACGCACACAAATTCGTCAACTTCGAGATAGATACTAGCTCCGAGATCGAAACCTGGCCAGGATCGGACCACTATAAGTCTGGAAATTCGTAAGAACGATGAATCTTTAGCAATTTTCGGCCAAGATTCCATGGGAATATTCACAGAAATTATAAACGCACACGAATTCGTCAACTTCGAGATAAATACTGGCTCCGAGATCGAAACCTGGCAAGAGTCGGACCACTATAAGTCTGGAAATTCATAAGAACAATAAATCTTTAGTAGTTTCCAGCCAAGATTCCATGGGAATATTCTCAGAAACCCTAACGCACACAAATTCGTCAACTTCGACATAGATACTAGCTCCGAGATCGAAACCTGGCCAGCATCGGACCACTATAAGTCCGGAAATTCGTAAGAACGATGAATCTTTAGCAATTTCCGGTCAAGATTCCATGGGCATATTCTCAGAAATTCTAAACGCACACGAATTCGTCAACTTCGAGATAGATACTGGCTCCGAGATCGAAACCTGGCCAGGATCGGAGCACTATAAGTCTGGAAATTCTTAAGAACGATGAATCTTTAGCAGGTTTTGTCCAAGATTCCATGGGAATATTCTCAGAAACCCTAAACGCACACGAATTTGTCAACTTCGAGATAGATACAGGCTCCGAGATCGAAACCTGGCCAAGATCAGACCACTATAAGTCTAAAAATTTGTGAGAACGATGAATCTTTAGCAGTTTCCGGGCTAGATTCCATGGGAATATTCTCAGAAACCTTAAACGCACACAAATTCGTCAACTTAGAAATAGATTCTGGCTCCGAGATCGAAACCTGGCCTGGATGAGACCACTATAAGTCTGGAAATTCGTCAGAACGATGAATTTTTAGCAGTTTCCGGGATAGATTCATGGGAGTATTCACGGAAACCCTAAACACACACGAATTCGTCAACTTCAAGATATATATTCGCTCCGAGATCGAAACCTGGCCATGATCGGACCACTATAATATGGAAATTCGTAAGAACGATGAATCCTTAGCAGTTTCCAGGCTAGATTCCATGGGAATATTATCAGAAACCCTAAACGCACACAAATTCGTCAACTTCGAGATAGATGCTGGCTCCGAGATCGAAACCTGGCCAGGATCGGACCACTATAAGTCTGGAAATTCGTAAGAACGATGAATCTTTAGCGGTTTTCGGGCTAGATTCCATGGGAATGTTCACGGAAACCCTAAACGCACACGAATTCGTTAAATTCGAGAAAGATACTGGCTCAGAGATCGAAAACTGGCCAGGATCGGACCACTATAAGTCTGGAAATTCTTAAGAACTATGAATCTTTAGCAGTTTCCTGCCAAGATTCCATGGTAATATTCTCAGAAACCCTAAACGCACACAAATTCGTCAACTTCGAGATAGATGCTGGCTCCGAGATCGAAACCTGCCCAGGATCGGACCACTATAACTCTGGAAATTCGTAAAAACGATGAATCTTTAGCAGTTTCCGGGCTAGATTCCATGGGAATGTTCACGGAAACCCTAAATGCACACGAATTCGTTAAATTCGAGACAGATACTGGCTCCGAGATCTAAACCTGGTCAGGATCGGACCACTATAAGTCTGGAAATTCGTAAGAACGATGAATCTTTAGCAGTTTCCTGCCAAAATTCCATGGGAATATTCTCAGAAACCCTAAACACACACGAATTCGTCAACTTCAAGATAGATAATGGCTCCGAGATCGAAACCTGGCCAGGATCGGACCACTGTAAGTCTGGAAATTCGTAAGAACGATGAATCTTTAGCAGTTTCCGGGCTAGATACCATGGGAATATTCTCAGAAACCCTAAACGCACACGAATTCGTCAACTTGGAGATAGATACTGGCTCCGAGTTTGAAACCTGGCCAGGATCTGACCACTAAAAGTCTGGAAATTCGTCAGAACAATGAATATTTAGCGTTTCATGCCAATATTCCATTGGAATATTCTTAGAAACCCTAAACGCATACGAATCGTCAACTTCGAGATAGATACTGGCTCCGAGATCGGAACCTGGCCAGGATCAGACCACTATAAGTCTGCAAATTCGTCAACTTCAAGATATATATTGGCTCCGAGATCGAAACCTGGCCATGATCGGACCACTATAATATGGAAATTCGTAAGAACGATGAATCTTTAGCAGTTTCCAGGCTAGATTCCATGGGAATATTATCAGAAACCCTAAACGCACATAAATTCGTCAACTTCGAGATAGATGCTGGCTCCGAGATCGAAACCTGGCCAGGATCGGACCACTATAAGTCTGGAAATTCGTAAGAACGATGAATCTTTAGCAGTTTCCGGGCTAGTTTCCATGGGAATGTTCACGGAAACCCTAAACGCACACGAATTCGTTAAATTCGAGAAATATACTGGCTCTGAGATCGAAACCTGGCCAGGATCGGACCACTATAAGTCTGGAAATTCGTAAGAACTATGAATCTTTAGCAGTTTCCTGCCAAGATTCCATGGTAATATTCTCAGAAACCCTAAACGCACACAAATTCGTTAACTTCGAGATAGATGCTGGCTCCGAGATCGAAACCTGCCCAGGATCGGACCACTATAAGTCTGGAAATTCGTAAAAACGATGAATCTTTAGCAGTTTCCGGGCTAGATTCCATGGGAATGTTCACGGAAACCTAAATGCTCACGAATTCGTTAAATTCGAGACAGATACTGGCTCCGAGATCTAAACCTGGTCAGGATCGGACCACTATAAGTCTGGAAATTCGTAAGAACGATGAATCTTTAGCAGTTTCCTGCCAAAATTCCATGGGAATATTCTCAGAAACCCTAAACACACACGAATTCGTCAACTTCAAGATAGATAATGGCTCTGAGATCGAAACCTGGCCAGGATCGGACCACTATAAGTCTGGAAATTCGTAAGAACGATGAATCTTTAGCAGTTTCCGGGCTAGATACCATGGGAATATTCTTAGAAACCCTAAACGCACACGAATTCGTCAACTTCGAGATAGATACTGGCTCCGAGTTTGAAACCTGGCCAGGATCGGACCACTATAAGTCTGAAAATTCGTCAGAACAATGAATCTTTAGCGTTTCATGCCAATATTCCATTGGAATATTCTTAGAAACCCTAAACGCATACGAATTCGTCAACTTCGAGATAGATACTGGCTCCGAGATCGAAACCTGGCCAGGATCAGACCCCTATAAGTCTGGAAATTCGTCAACTTCAAGATATATATTGGCTCCGAGATCGAAACCTGGCCATGATCGGACCACTATAATATGGAACTTCGTAAGAACGATGAATCTTTAGCAGTTTCCAGGCTAGATTCCATGGGAATATTATCAGAAACCCTAAACGCACACAAATTCGTCAACTTCGAGATAGATGCTGGCTCCGAGATCGAAACCTGGCCAGGATCGGACCACTATAAGTCTGGAAATTCGTAAGAACGATGAATCTTTAGCAGTTTCCTGGATAGATTCCATGGGAATGTTCACGGAAACCCTAAAAGCACACGAATTCGTTAAATTCGAGAAAGATACTGGCTCTGAGATCGAAACCTAGCCAGGATCGGACCACTATAAGTCTGGAAATTCGTAAGAACTATGAATCTTTAGCAGTTTCCTGCCAAGGTTCCATGATAATATTCTCAGAAACCCTAAACGCACACAAATTCGTCAACTTCGAGATAGATGCTGGCTCCGAGATCGAAACCTGCCCAGGATCGGACCACTATAAGTCTGAAAATTCGTAAAAACGATGAATCTTTAGCAGTTTCCGGGCTAGATTCCATGGGAATGTTCACGAAAACCCTAAATGCACACGAATTCGTTAAATTCGAGACAGATACTAGCTCCGAGATCGAAATCTGGCCAGGATCGGACCACTATAAGTTTGGAAATTCGTCAAAATGATGAATCTTTAGCAGTTTCCGGGATAGATTCCATGGGAATATTCTCAGAAACCCTAAACGCACATGAATTCGTCAACTTAGAGATAAATACTGGATCCGAGATCGAAACCTAGCCAGGATCGGAGCACTATAAGTCTGGAAATTCTTAAGAACGATGAATCTTTAGCAGTTTTTGTCCAAGATTCCATGGGAATATTCTCAGAAACCCTAAACGCACACGAATTTGTCAACTTCGAGATAGATACTGGCTCCGAGATCGAAATCTGGCCAAGATCAGACCACTATAAGTCTAGAAATTTGTGAGAACGATGAATCTTTAGCAGTTTCCGGGCTAGATTCCATGGGAATATTCTCAGAAACCTTAAACGCACACAAATTCGTCAACTTAGAGATAGATTCTAGCTCCGAGATCGAAACCTGGCCTGGATGAGACCACTATAAGTCTGGAAATTCGTCAGAACGATGAATTTTTAGCAGTTTCCGGGATAGATTCATGGGAGTATTCACGGAAACCCTAAACACACACGAATTCGTCAACTTCAAGATATATATTCGCTCCGAGATCGAAACCTGGCCATGATCGGACCACTATAATATGGAAATTCGTAAGAACGATGAATCCTTAGCAGTTTCCAGGCTAGATTCCATGGGAATATTATCAGAAACCCTAAACGCACATAAATTCGTCAACTTCGAGATAGATGCTGGCTCCGAGATCGAAACCTGGTCAGGATCGGACCACTATAAGTCTGGAAATTCGTAAGAACGATGAATCTTTAGCAGTTTCCTGCCAAAATTCCATGGGAATATTCTCAGAAACCCTAAACACACACGAATTCGTCAACTTCAAGATAGATAATGGCTCCGAGATCGAAACCTGGCCAGGATCGGACCACTGTAAGTCTGGAAATTCGTAAGAACGATGAATCTTTAGCAGTTTCCGGGCTAGATACCATGGGAATATTCTCAGAAACCCTAAACGCACACGAATTCGTCAACTTGGAGATAGATACTGGCTCCGAGTTTGAAACCTGGCCAGGATCTGACCACTATAAGTCTGAAAATTCGTCAGAACAATGAATCTTTAGCGTTTCATGCCAATATTCCATTGGAATATTCTTAGAAACCCTAAACGCATACGAATCGTCAACTTCGAGATAGATACTGGCTCCGAGATCGAAACCTGGCCAGGATCAGACCACTATAAGTCTGCAAATTCGTCAACTTAAAGATATATATTGGCTCCGAGATCGAAACCTGGCCATGATCGGACCACTATAATATGGAAATTCGTAAGAACGATGAATCTTTAGCAGTTTCCAGGCTAGATTCCATGGGAATATTATCAGAAACCCTAAACGCACATAAATTCGTCAACTTCGAGATAGATGCTGGCTCCGAGATCGAAACCTGGCCAGGATCGGACCACTATAAGTCTGGAAATTCGTAAGAACGATGAATCTTTAGCAGTTTCCGGGCTAGATTCCATGGGAATGTTCACGGAAACCCTAAACGCACACGAATTCGTTAAATTCGAGAAAGATACTGGCTCTGAGATCGAAACCTGGCCAGGATCGGACCACTATAAGTCTGGAAATTCGTAAGAACTATGAATCTTTAGCAGTTTCCTGCCAAGATTCCATGGTAATATTCTCAGAAACCCTAAACGCACACAAATTCGTTAACTTCGAGATAGATGATGGCTCCGAGATCGAAACCTGCCCAGGATCGGACCACTATAAGTCTGGAAATTCGTAAAAACGATGAATCTTTAGCAGTTTCCGGGCTAGATTCCATGGGAATGTTCACGGAAACCCTAAATGCACACGAATTCGTTAAATTCGAGACAGATACTGGCTCCGAGATCTAAACCTGGTCAGGATCGGACCACTATAAGTCTGGAAATTCGTAAGAACGATGAATCTTTAGCAGTTTCCTGCCAAAATTCCATGGGAATACTCTCAGAAACCCTAAACACACACGAATTCGTCAACTTCAAGATAGATAATGGCTCCGAGATCGAAACCTGGCCAGGATCGAACCACTATAAGTCTGGAAATTCGTAAGAACGATGAATCTTTAGCAGTTTCCGGGCTAGATACCATGGGAATATTCTCAGAAACCCTAAACGCACACGAATTCGTCAACTTGGAGATAGATACTGGCTCCGAGTTTGAAACCTGGCCAGGATCTGACCACTATAAGTCTGAAAATTCGTCAGAACAATGAATCTTTAGCGTTTCATGCCAATATTCCATTGGAATATTCTTAGAAACCCTAAACGCATACGAATCGTCAACTTCGAGATAGATACTGGCTCCGAGATCGAAACCTGGCCAGGATCAGACCACTATAAGTCTGCAAATTCGTCAACTTCAAGATATATATTGGCTCCGAGATCGAAACCTGGCCATGATCGGACCACTATAATATGGAAATTCGTAAGAACGATGAATCTTTAGCAGTTTCCAGGCTAGATTCCATGGGAATATTATCAGAAACCCTAAACGCACATAAATTCGTCAACTTCGAGATAGATGCTGGCTCCGAGATCGAAACCTGGCCAGGATCGGACCACTATAAGTCTGGAAATTCGTAAGAACGATGAATCTTTAGCAGTTTCCGGGCTAGATTCCATGGGAATGTTCACGGAAACCCTAAACGCACACGAATTCGTTAAATTCGAGAAAGATACTGGCTCTGAGATCGAAACCTGGCCAGGATCGGACCACTATAAGTCTGGAAATTCGTAAGAACTACTGCTAAAGATTCCATGGTAATATTCTCAGAAACCCTAAACGCACACAAATTCGTTAACTTCGAGATAGATGCTGGCTCCGAGATCGAAACCTGCCCAGGATCGGACCACTATAAGTCTGGAAATTCGTAAAAACGATGAATCTTTAGCGTTTCATGCCAATATTCCATTGGAATATTCTTAGAAACCCTAAACGCATACGAATTCGTCAACTTCGAGATAGATACTGGCTCCGAGATCGAAACCTGGCCAGGATCAGACCACTATAAGTCTGGAAATTCGTCAACTTCAAGATATATATTGGCTCCGAGATCGAAACCTGGCCATGATCGGACCACTATAATATGGAACTTCGTAAGAACGATGAATCTTTAGCAGTTTCCAGGCTAGATTCCATGGGAATATTATCAGAAACCCTAAACGCACACAAATTCGTCAACTTCGAGATAGATGCTGGCTCCGAGATCGAAACCTGGCCAGGATCGGACCACTATAAGTCTGGAAATTCGTAAGAACGATGAATCTTTAGCAGTTTCCTGGATAGATTCCATGGGAATGTTCACGGAAACCCTAAAAGCACACGAATTCGTTAAATTCGAGAAAGATACTGGCTCTGAGATCGAAACCTAGCCAGGATCGGACCACTATAAGTCTGGAAATTCGTAAGAACTATGAATCTTTAGCAGTTTCCTGCCAAGGTTCCATGATAATATTCTCAGAAACCCTAAACGCACACAAATTCGTCAACTTCGAGATAGATGCTGGCTCCGAGATCGAAACCTGCCCAGGATCGGACCACTATAAGTCTGAAAATTCGTAAAAACGATGAATCTTTAGCAGTTTCCGGGCTAGATTCCATGGGAATGTTCACGGAAACCCTAAATGCACACGAATTCGTTAAATTCGAGACAGATACTAGCTCCGAGATCGAAACCTGGCCAGGATCGGACCACTATAAGTCTGGAAATTCGTAAGAACGATGAATCTTTAGCAGATTCCTGCAAAAATTCCATGGGAATATTCTCAGAAACCCTAAACGCATACGAATTCGTCAACTTCGAGATAGATATACTGGCTCCGAGATCGAAATCTGGCCAGGATCGGACCACTATAAGTTTGGAAATTCGTCAAAACGATGAATCTTTAGCAGTTTCCGGGATAGATTCCATGGGAATATTCTCAGAAACCCTAAACGCACATGAATTCGTCAACTTAGAGATAAATAATGGATCCGAGATCGAAACCTAGCCAGGATCGGACCACTATAAGTCTGGAAATTCGTCAGAACGATGAATCTTTAGCAGTTTCCGGGCTAGATTCTCAGAAACCCTAAACGAACATGAATTCGTCAACTTCGAGATAGATACTAGCTCCGATATCGAAACTGGCCAGGATCGGATCACTATAAGGCTGGAAATTCGTCAGTACGATGAATCTTTAGCAGTTTTCGGCCAAGATTCCATGGGAATATTTTGAGAAACCCAAAACGCACACGAATTCGTCAACTTCGAGATAGATACTGGCTCCGAGATCGAAACCTAGCTTGGATCAGACCACTATAAGTCTGGAAATTCGTAAGAACGATGAATCTTTAGGAGTTTCCGGCCAATATTCCATGGGAATATTCTCAGAAACCCTAAACGCACACAAATTCGTCAACTTCGAGATATATATTGGCTCCGAGATCAAAACCTGGCCAGGATCGGACCACTATAAGTCTGGAAATTTGTAAGAACGATGAATCTTTAGCAATTTTCGGCCAAGATTCCATGGGAATATTCATAGAAATTATAAACGCACACGAATTCGTCAACTTCGAGGTAAATACTGGCTCCGAGATCGAAACCTGGCAAGAGTCGGACCACTATAAGTCTGGAAATTCATAAGAACAATAAATCTTTAGCAGTTTCCAGCCAAGATTCCATGGGAATATTCTCAGAAACCCTAACGCACACAAATTCGTCAACTTCGAGATAGATACTAGCTCCGAGATCGAAACCTGGCCAGCATCGGACCACTATAAGTCCGGAAATTCGTAAGAACGATGAATCTTTAGCAATTTCCGGTCAAGATTCCATGGGCATATTCTCAGAAATTCTAAACGCACACGAATTCGTCAACTTCGAGATAGATACTGGCTCCGAGATCGAAACATGTCCAGGATCGGAGCACTATAAGTCTGGAAATTCTTAAGAACGATGAATCTTTAGCAGTTTTTGTCCAAGATTCCATGGGAATATTCTCAGAAACCCTAAACGCACACGAATTTGTCAACTTCGAGATAGATACTGGCTCCGAGATCGAAACCTGGCCAAGATCAGACCACTATAAGTCTAGAAATTTGTGAGAACGATGAATCCTTAGCAGTTTCCGGGCTAGATTCCATGGGAATATTCTCAGAAACCTTAAACGCACACAAATTCGTCAACTTAGAGATATATTCTGGCTCCGATATCGAAACCTGGCCTGGATGAGACCACTATAAGTCTGGAAATTCGTCAGAACGATGAATTTTTAGCAGTTTCCGGGATTGATTCATGGGAGTATTCACGGAAACCCTAAACACACACGAATTGGTCAACTTCAAGATATATATTCGCTCCGAGATCGAAACCTGGACATGATCGGACCACTATAATATGGAAATTCGTAAGAACGATGAATCCTTAGCAGTTTCCAGGCTAGATTCCATGGGAATATTATCAGAAACCCTAAACGCACACAAATTCGTCAACTTCGAGATAGATGCTGGCTCCGAGATCGAAACCTGGCCAGGATCGGACCACTATAAGTCTGGAAATTCGTAAGAACGATGAATCTTTAGCGGTTTTCGGGCTAGATTCCATGGGAATGTTCACGGAAACCCTAAACGCACACGAATTCGTTAAATTCGAGAAAGATACTGGCTCTGAGATCGAAAACTGGCCAGGATCGGACCACTATAAGTCTGGAAATTCGTAAGAACTATGAATCTTTAGCAGTTTCCTGCCAAGATTCCATGGTAATATTCTCAGAAACCCTAAACGCACACAAATTCGTTAACTTCGAGATAGATGCTGGCTCCGAGATCGAAACCTTCCCAGGATCGGATCACTATAAGTCTGGAAATTCGTAAAAACGATGAATCTTTAGCAGTTTCCGGGCTAGATTCCATGGGAATGTTCACGGAAACCCTAAATGCACACGAATTCGTTAAATTCGAGACAGATACTGGCTCCGAGATCTAAACCTGGTCAGGATCGGACCACTATAAGTCTGGAAATTTGTAAGAACGATGAATCTTTAGCAGTTTCCTGCCAAAATTCCATGGGAATATTCTCAGAAACCCTAAACACACACGAATTCGTCAACTTCAAGATAGATAATGGCTCCGAGATCGAAACCTGGCCAGGATCGGACCACTGTAAGTCTGGAAATTCGTAAGAACGATGAATCTTTAGCAGTTTCCGGGCTAGATACCATGGGAATATTCTCAGAAACCCTAAACTCACACGAATTCGTCAACTTGGAGATAGATACTGGCTCCGAGTTTGAAACCTGGCCAGGATCGGACCACTATAAGTCTGGAAATTCGTCAGAACAATGAATCTTTAGCGTTTCATGCCAATATTCCATTGGAATATTCTTAGAAACCCTAAACGCATACGAATCGTCAACTTCGAGATAGATATTGGCTCCGAGATCGAAACCTGGCCAGGATCAGACCACTATAAGTCTGGAAATTCGTCAACTTCAAGATATATATTGGCTCCGAGATCGAAACCTGGCCATGATCGGACCACTATAATATGGAAATTCGTAAGAACGATGAATCTTTAGCAGTTTCCAGGCTAGATTCCATGGGAATATTATCAGAAACCCTAAACGCACACAAATTCGTCAACTTCGAGATAGATGCTGGCTCCGAGATCGAAACCTGGCCAGCATCGGACCACTATAAGTCTGGAAATTCGTAAGAACGATGAATCTTTAGCAGTTTCCGGGCTAGATTCCATGGGAATGTTCACGGAAATCCTAAACGCACACGAATTCGTTAAATTCGAGAAAGATACTGGCTCTGAGATCGAAACCTGGCCAGGATCGGACCACTATAAGTCTAGAAATTTGTGAGAACGATGAATCTTTAGCAGTTTCCGGGCTAGATTCCATGGGAATATTCTCAGAAACCTTAAACGCACACAAATTCGTCAACTTCGAGATAGATACTGGCTCAGAGATCGAAACCTGGCCAGGATCGGTCCATTATAAGTCTGGAAATTCGTAAGAACGATGAATCTTTAGCAATTTCCTGCCCAGATCGAAATAGATACTGGCTCCAAGATCGAAACCTGTCCAGGATCAGACCACTATAAGTCTGGAAATTCGTTAGATCGATGAATCCTTAGCGGTTTCCGGGTTAGATTCTATGCGAATGTTCACGGAAACCCTAAACGCACACGAATTCGTTAACTTCGAGAAAGATACTGGCTCCGAGATCGAAACCTAGCCCGGATCGGACCACTATAATTCTGGAAATTCGTCAGAACGATGAATCTTTAGCAGTTTCCGGGCTAGATTCTCAGAAACCCTAAACGAACATGAATTCGTCAACTTCGAGATATATATTGGCTCCGAGATCGAAACCTGGCCAGGATCGGATCACTATAAGACTGGAAATTCGTCAGTACGATGAATCTTTAGCAGTTTTCGGCCAAGATTCCATGGGAATATTCTGAGAAACCCAAAACGCACACGAATTCGTCAACTTCGAGATAGATACTGGCTCCGAGATCGAAACCTAGCTAGGATCAGACCACTATAAGTCTGGAAATTCGTAAGAACGATGAATCTTTAGTAATTTCCTGGCTAGATTCCATGGGAATATTCACGGAAACCCTAAAAGCACACGAATTCGTCAACTTCAAATAAATACTGGCTCCGAGATCGAAACCTGGCCAGAGACGGACCACTATAAGTCTGGAAATTCATAAGAACAATAAATCTTTAGCATTTTCCAGCCAAGGTTCCATGATAATATTCTCAGAAACCCGAACGCACACAAATTCGTCAACTTCGAGATAGATGCTGGCTCCGAGATCGAAACCTGCCCAGGATCGGACCACTATAAGTCTGAAAATTCGTAAAAACGATGAATCTTTAGCAGTTTCCGGGCTAGATTCCATGGGAATGTTCACGAAAACCCTAAATGCACACGAATTCGTTAAATTCGAGACAGATACTAGCTCCGAGATCGAAACCTGGCCAGGATCGGACCACTATAAGTCTGGAAATTCGTAAGAACGATGAATCTTTAGCAGTTTCCTGCAAAAATTCCATGGGAATATTCTCAGAAACCCTAAACGCATACGAATTCGTCAACTTCGAGATAGATATACTGGCTCCGAGATCGAAACCTGGCCAGGATCGGACCACTATAAGTCTGGAAATTCGTCAAAACGATGAATCTTTAGCAGTTTCCGGGATAGATTCCATGGGAATATTCTCAGAAACCCTAAACGCACATGAATTCGTCAACTTCGAGATAGATACTGGCTCCGAGTTTGAAACCTGACCAGGATCGGACCACTATAAGTCTGGAAATTCGTCAGAACAATGAATCTTTAGCGTTTCATGCCAATATTCCATTGGAATATTCTTAGAAACCCTAAACGCATACGAATTCGTCAACTTCGAGATAGATACTGGCTCCGAGATCGAAACCTGGCCAGGATCAGACCACTATAAGTCTGGAAATTCGTCAACTTCAAGATATATATTGGCTCCGAGATCGAAACCTGGCCATGATCGGACCACTATAATATGGAACTTCGTAAGAACGATGAATCTTTAGCAGTTTCCAGGCTAGATTCCATGGGAATATTATCAGAAACCCTAAACGCACACAAATTCGTCAACTTCGAGATAGATGCTGGCTCCGAGATCGAAACCTGGCCAGGATCGGACCACTATAAGTCTGGAAATTCGTAAGAACGATGAATCTTTAGCAGTTTCCTGGATAGATTCCATGGGAATGTTCACGGAAACCCTAAAAGCACACGAATTCGTTAAATTCGAGAAAGATACTGGCTCTGAGATCGAAACCTAGCCAGGATCGGACCACTATAAGTCTGGAAATTCGTAAGAACTATGAATCTTTAGCAGTTTCCTGCCAAGGTTCCATGATAATATTCTCAGAAACCCTAAACGCACACAAATTCGTCAACTTCGAGATAGATGCTGGCTCCGAGATCGAAACCTGCCCAGGATCGGACCACTATAAGTCTGAAAATTCGTAAAAACGATGAATCTTTAGCAGTTTCCGGGCTAGATTCCATGGGAATGTTCACGAAAACCCTAAATGCACACGAATTCGTTAAATTCGAGACAGATACTAGCTCCGAGATCGAAATCTGGCCAGGATCGGACCACTATAAGTTTGGAAATTCGTCAAAATGATGAATCTTTAGCAGTTTCCGGGATAGATTCCATGGGAATATTCTCAGAAACCCTAAACGCACATGAATTCGTCAACTTAGAGATAAATACTGGATCCGAGATCGAAACCTAGCCAGGATCGGAGCACTATAAGTCTGGAAATTCTTAAGAACGATGAATCTTTAGCAGTTTTTGTCCAAGATTCCATGGGAATATTCTCAGAAACCCTAAACGCACACGAATTTGTCAACTTCGAGATAGATACTGGCTCCGAGATCGAAATCTGGCCAAGATCAGACCACTATAAGTCTAGAAATTTGTGAGAACGATGAATCTTTAGCAGTTTCCGGGCTAGATTCCATGGGAATATTCTCAGAAACCTTAAACGCACACAAATTCGTCAACTTAGAGATAGATTCTGGCTCCGAGATCGAAACCTGGCCTGGATGAGACCACTATAAGTCTGGAAATTCGTCAGAACGATGAATTTTTAGCAGTTTCCGGGATAGATTCATGGGAGTATTCACGGAAACCCTAACACACACGAATTCGTCAACTTCAAGATATATATTCGCTCCGAGATCGAAACCTGGCCATGATCGGACCACTATAATATGGAAATTCGTAAGAACGATGAATCCTTAGCAGTTTCCAGGCTAGATTCCATGGGAATATTATCAGAAACCCTAAACGCACATAAATTCGTCAACTTCGAGATAGATGCTGGCTTCGAGATCGAAACCTGGTCAGGATCGGACCACTATAAGTCTGGAAATTCGTAAGAACGATGAATCTTTAGCAGTTTCCTGCCAAAATTCCATGGGAATATTCTCAGAAACCCTAAACACACACGAATTCGTCAACTTCAAGATAGATAATGGCTCCGAGATCGAAACCTGGCCAGGATCGGACCACTGTAAGTCTGGAAATTCGTAAGAACGATGAATCTTTTGCAGTTTCCGGGCTAGATACCATGGGAATATTCTCAGAAACCCTAAACGCACACGAATTCGTCAACTTGGAGATAGATACTGGCTCCGAGTTTGAAACCTGGCCAGGATCTGACCACTATAAGTCTGAAAATTCGTCAGAACAATGAATCTTTAGCGTTTCATGCCAATATTCCATTGGAATATTCTTAGAAACCCTAAACGCATACGAATCGTCAACTTCGAGATAGATACTGGCTCCGAGATCGAAACCTGGCCAGGATCAGACCACTATAAGTCTGCAAATTCGTCAACTTCAAGATATATATTGGCTCCGAGATCGAAACCTGGCCATGATCGGACCACTATAATATGGAAATTCGTAAGAACGATGAATCTTTAGCAGTTTCCAGGCTAGATTCCATGGGAATATTATCAGAAACCCTAAACGCACATAAATTCGTCAACTTCGAGATAGATGCTGGCTCCGAGATCGAAACCTGGCCAGGATCGGACCACTATAAGTCTGGAAATTCGTAAGAACGATGAATCTTTAGCAGTTTCCGGGCTAGATTCCATGGGAATGTTCACGGAAACCCTAAACGCACACGAATTCGTTAAATTCGAGAAAGATACTGGCTCTGAGATCGAAACCTGGCCAGGATCGGACCACTATAAGTCTGGAAATTCGTAAGAACTATGAATCTTTAGCAGTTTCCTGCCAAGATTCCATGGTAATATTCTCAGAAACCCTAAACGCACACAAATTCGTTAACTTCGAGATAGATGCTGGCTCCGAGATCGAAACCTGCCCAGGATCGGACCACTATAAGTCTGGAAATTCGTAAAAACGATGAATCTTTAGCAGTTTCCGGGCTAGATTCCATGGGAATGTTCACGGAAACCCTAAATGCACACGAATTCGTTAAATTCGAGACAGATACTGGCTCCGAGATCTAAACCTGGTCAGGATCGGACCACTATAAGTCTGGAAATTCGTAAGAACGATGAATCTTTAGCAGTTTCCTGCCAAAATTCCATGGGAATACTCTCAGAAACCCTAAACACACACGAATTCGTCAACTTCAAGATAGATAATGGCTCCGAGATCGAAACCTGGCCAGGATCGAACCACTATAAGTCTGGAAATTCGTAATAACGATGAATCTTTAGCAGTTTCCGGGCTAGATACCATGGGAATATTCTCAGAAACCCTAAACGCACACGAATTCGTCAACTTGGAGATAGATACTGGCTCCGAGTTTGAAACCTGGCCAGGATCTGACCACTATAAGTCTGGAAATTCGTCAGAACAATGAATCTTTAGCGTTTCATGCCAATATTCCATTGGAATATTCTTAGAAACCCTAAACGCATACGAATCGTCAACTTCGAGATAGATACTGGCTCCGAGATCGAAACCTGGCCAGGATCAGACCACTATAAGTCTGGAAATTCGTCAACTTCAAGATATATATTGGCTCCGAGATCGAAACCTGGCCATGATCGGACCACTATAATATGGAACTTCGTAAGAACGATGAATCTTTAGCAGTTTCCAGGCTAGATTCCATGGGAATATTATCAGAAACCCTAAACGCACATAAATTCGTCAACTTCGAGATAGATGCTGGCTCCGAGATCGAAACCTGGCCAGGATCGGACCACTATAAGTCTGGAAATTCGTAAGAACGATGAATCTTTAGCAGTTTCCTGGCTAGATTCCATGGGAATGTTCACGGAAACCCTAAACGCACACGAATTCGTTAAATTCGAGAAAGATACTGGCTCTGAGATCGAAACCTGGCCAGGATCGGACCACTATAAGTCTGGAAATTCGTAAGAACTATTTAGCAGTTTCCTGCCAAGATTCCATGGTAATATTCTCAGAAACCCTAAACGCACAAAAATTCGTCAACTTCGAGATAGATGCTGGCTCCGAGATCGAAACCTGCCCAGGATCGGACCACTATAAGTCTGAAAATTCGTAAAAACGATGAATCTTTAGCAGTTTCCGGGCTAGATTCCATGGGAATGTTCACGGAAACCCTAAATGCACACGAATTCGTTAAATTCGAGACAGATACTGGCTCCGAGATCGAAACCTGGCCAGGATCGGACCACTATAAGTCTGGAAATTCGTAAGAACGATGAATCTTTAGCAGTTTCCTGCAAAAATTCCATGGGAATATTATCAGAAACCCTAAACGCATACGAATTCGTCAACTTCGAGATAGATATACTGGCTCCGAGATCGAAACCTGGCCAGGATCGGACCACTATAAGTCTGGAAATTCGTCAAAACGATGAATCTTTAGCAGTTTCCGGGATAGATTCCATGGGAATATTCTCAGAAACCCTAAACGCACATGAATTCGTCAACTTCGAGATAGATACTGGCTCCGAGTTTGAAACCTGGCCAGGATCGGACCACTATAAGTCTGGAAATTTGTCAGAACAATGAATCTTTAGCGTTTCATGCCAATATTCCATTGGAATATTCTTAGAAACCCTAAACGCATACGAATTCGTCAACTTCGAGATAGATACTGGCTCCGAGATCGAAACCTGGCCAGGATCAGACCACTATAAGTCTGGAAATTCGTCAACTTCAAGATATATATTGGCTCCGAGATCGAAACCTGGCCATGATCGGACCACTATAATATGGAAATTCGTAAGAACGATGAATCTTTAGCAGTTTTCAGGATAGATTCCATGGGAATATTATCAGAAACCCTAAACGCACACAAATTCGTCAACTTCGAGATAGATGCTGGCTCCGAGATCGAAACCTGGCCAGGATCGGACCACTATAAGTCTGGAAATTCGTAAGAACGATGAGTCTTTAGCAGTTTCCTGGCTAGATTCCATGGGAATGTTCACGGAAACCCTAAACGCACACGAATTCGTTAAATTCGAGAAAGATACTGGCTCCGAGATCGAAACCTGGCCAGGATCGGACCACTATAAGTCTGGAAATTCGTAAGAACTATGAATCTTTAGCAGTTTCCGGGCTAGATTCCATGGGAATGTTCACGGAAACCCTAAACGCACACGAATTCGTTAAATTCGAGAAAGATACTGGCTCTGAGATCGAAACCTGGCCAGGATCGGACCACTATAAGTCTGGAAATTCGTAAGAACTATGAATCTTTAGCAGTTTCCTGCCAAGATTCCATGGTAATATTCTCAGAAACCCTAAACGCACACAAATTCGTTAACTTCGAGATAGATGCTGGCTCCGAGATCGAAACCTGCCCAGGATCGGACCACTATAAGTCTGGAAATTCGTAAAAACGATGAATCTTTAGCAGTTTCCGGGCTAGATTCCATGGGAATGTTCACGGAAACCCTAAATGCACACGAATTCGTTAAATTCGAGACAGATACTGGCTCCGAGATCTAAACCTGGTCAGGATCGGACCACTATAAGTCTGGAAATTCGTAAGAACGATGAATCTTTAGCAGTTTCCTGCCAAAATTCCATGGGAATATTCTCAGAAACCCTAAACACACACGAATTCGTCAACTTCAAGATAGATAATGGCTCCGAGATCGAAACCTGGCCAGGATCGGACCACTGTAAGTCTGGAAATTCGTAAGAACGATGAATCTTTAGCAGTTTCCGGGCTAGATACCATGGGAATATTCTTAGAAACCCTAAACGCACACGAATTCGTCAACTTCGAGATAGATACTGGCTCCGAGTTTGAAACCTGGCCAGGATCGGACCACTATAAGTCTGGAAATTCGTCAGAACAATGAATCTTTAGCGTTTCATGCCAATATTCCATTGGAATATTCTTAGAAACCCTAAACGCATACGAATTCGTCAACTTCGAGATAGATACTGGCTCCGAGATCGAAACCTGGCCAGGATCAGACCACTATAAGTCTGGAAATTCGTCAACTTCAAGATATATATTGGCTCCGAGATCGAAACCTGGCCATGATCGGACCACTATAATATGGAACTTCGTAAGAACGATGAATCTTTAACAGTTTCCAGGCTAGATTCCATGGGAATATTATCAGAAACCCTAAACGCACACAAATTCGTCAACTTCGAGATAGATGCTGGCTCCGAGATCGAAACCTGGCCAGGATCGGACCACTATAAGTCTGGAAATTCGTAAGAACGATGAATCTTTAGCAGTTTCCGGGCTAGATTCCATGGGAATGTTCACGGAAACCCTAAACGCACACGAATTCGTTAAATTCGAGAAAGATACTGGCTCTGAGATCGAAACCTGGCCAGGATCGGACCACTATAAGTCTGGAAATTCGTAAGAACTACTGCTAAAGATTCCATGGTAATATTCTCAGAAACCCTAAACGCACACAAATTCGTTAACTTCGAGATAGATGCTGGCTCCGAGATCGAAACCTGCCCAGGATCGGACCACTATAAGTCTGGAAATTCGTAAAAACGATGAATCTTTAGCGTTTCATGCCAATATTCCATTGGAATATTCTTAGAAACCCTAAACGCATACGAATTCGTCAACTTCGAGATAGATACTGGCTCCGAGATCGAAACCTGGCCAGGATCAGACCACTATAAGTCTGGAAATTCGTCAACTTCAAGATATATATTGGCTCCGAGATCGAAACCTGGCCATGATCGGACCACTATAATATGGAACTTCGTAAGAACGATGAATCTTTAGCAGTTTCCAGGCTAGATTCCATGGGAATATTATCAGAAACCCTAAACGCACACAAATTCGTCAACTTCGAGATAGATGCTGGCTCCGAGATCGAAACCTGGCCAGGATCGGACCACTATAAGTCTGGAAATTCGTAAGAACGATGAATCTTTAGCAGTTTCCTGGATAGATTCCATGGGAATGTTCACGGAAACCCTAAAAGCACACGAATTCGTTAAATTCGAGAAAGATACTGGCTCTGAGATCGAAACCTAGCCAGGATCGGACCACTATAAGTCTGGAAATTCGTAAGAACTATGAATCTTTAGCAGTTTCCTGCCAAGGTTCCATGATAATATTCTCAGAAACCCTAAACGCACACAAATTCGTCAACTTCGAGATAGATGCTGGCTCCGAGATCGAAACCTGCCCAGGATCGGACCACTATAAGTCTGAAAATTCGTAAAAACGATGAATCTTTAGCAGTTTCCGGGCTAGATTCCATGGGAATGTTCACGGAAACCCTAAATGCACACGAATTCGTTAAATTCGAGACAGATACTAGCTCCGAGATCGAAACCTGGCCAGGATCGGACCACTATAAGTCTGGAAATTCGTAAGAACGATGAATCTTTAGCAGATTCCTGCAAAAATTCCATGGGAATATTCTCAGAAACCCTAAACGCATACGAATTCGTCAACTTCGAGATAGATATACTGGCTCCGAGATCGAAATCTGGCCAGGATCGGACCACTATAAGTTTGGAAATTCGTCAAAACGATGAATCTTTAGCAGTTTCCGGGATAGATTCCATGGGAATATTCTCAGAAACCCTAAACGCACATGAATTCGTCAACTTAGAGATAAATAATGGATCCGAGATCGAAACCTAGCCAGGATCGGACCACTATAAGTCTGGAAATTCGTCAGAACGATGAATCTTTAGCAGTTTCCGGGCTAGATTCTCAGAAACCCTAAACGAACATGAATTCGTCAACTTCGAGATAGATACTAGCTCCGATATCGAAACCTGGCCAGGATCGGATCACTATAAGGCTGGAAATTCGTCAGTACGATGAATCTTTAGCAGTTTTCGGCCAAGATTCCATGGGAATATTTTGAGAAACCCAAAACGCACACGAATTCGTCAACTTCGAGATAGATACTGGCTCCGAGATCGAAACCTAGCTTGGATCAGACCACTATAAGTCTGGAAATTCATAAGAACGATGAATCTTTAGCAATTTTCGGCCAAGATTCCATGGGAATATTCATAGAAATTATAAACGCACACGAATTCGTCAACTTCGAGGTAAATACTGGCTCCGAGATCGAAACCTGGCAAGAGTCGGACCACTATAAGTCTGGAAATTCATAAGAACAATAAATCTTTAGCAGTTTCCAGCCAAGATTCCATGGGAATATTCTCAGAAACCCTAACGCACACAAATTCGTCAACTTCGAGATAGATACTAGCTCCGAGATCGAAACCTGGCCAGCATCGGACCACTATAAGTCCGGAAATTCGTAAGAACGATGAATCTTTAGCAATTTCCGGTCAAGATTCCATGGGCATATTCTCAGAAATTCTAAACGCACACGAATTCGTCAACTTCGAGATAGATACTGGCTCCGAGATCGAAACATGTCCAGGATCGGAGCACTATAAGTCTGGAAATTCTTAAGAACGATGAATCTTTAGCAGTTTTTGTCCAAGATTCCATGGGAATATTCTCAGAAACCCTAAACGCACACGAATTTGTCAACTTCGAGATAGATACTGGCTCCGAGATCGAAACCTGGCCAAGATCAGACCACTATAAGTCTAGAAATTTGTAAGAACGATGAATCTTTAGCAGTTTACGGGCTAGATTCCATGGGAATATTCTCAGAAACCCTAAACGCACACAAATTCGTCAACTTCGAGATAGATACTGGCTCCGAGATCGAAACCTGGCCTGGATCAGACCACTATAAGTCTGGAAATTCGTCAGAACGATGAATTTTTAGCAGTTTCCGGGATAGATTCCATGGGAGTATTCACGGAAACCCTAAACACACACGAATTCGTCAACTTCAAGATATATATTGGCTCCAAGATCGAAACCTGGCCATGATCGGACCACTATAATCTGGATATTCGTAAGAACGATGAATCTTTAGCAGTTTCCAGGCTAGATTCAATGAGAATATTATCAGAAACCCTAAACGCACACAAATTCGTCCACGTCGAGATAGATGCTGGCTCCGAGATCGAAACCTGCCCAGGATCGGACCACTATAAGTCTGGAAATTCGTAAGAACGATGAATCTTTAGCAGTTTCCGGGCTAGATTCCATGGGAATGTTCACGGAAACCCTAAACGCACACGAATTCGTTAAATTCGAGACAGATACTGGCTCCGAGATCGAAACCTGGCCAAGAGCGGACCACTATAAGTCTGGAAATTCGTAAGAACGATGAATCTTTAGCAGTTTCCTGCCAAGTTTCCATGGGAATATTCTCAGAAACCCTAAACGCACACGAATTCGTCAACTTCGAGATAGATAATGGCTCTGAGATCGAAACCTGGCCAGGATCGGACCACTGTAAGTCTGGAAATTCGTAAGAACGATGAATCTTTAGCAGTTTCCGGGCTAGATTCCATGGGAATGTTCAGGGAAACCCTAAACGTACACGAATTCGTTAACTTCGAGACAGATACTGGCTCTGAGAGCGAACCCTGGCCAGGATCGGACCACTATAAATCTGGAAATTCATAAGAACGATGAATCTTTAGTAGTTTCCGGCTAAGATTCCATGGGAATATTCTCAGAAGCCCTAAACGCACACGAATTCGTCAACTTCGAGATAGATACTGGCTCCGAGATTGAAACCTGGCCAGGATCGGACCACTATAAGTCTGGAAATTCGTAAGAACGATGAATCTTTAGCAGTTTCCGGGCTAGATTCCATGGGAATGTTCACGGAAACCCTAAACGCACACGAATTCGTTAAATTCGAGAAAGATACTGGCTCTGAGATCGAAACCTGGCCAGGATCGGACCACTATAAGTCTGGAAATTCGTAAGAACTATGAATCTTTAGCAGTTTCCTGCCAAGATTCCATGGTAATATTCTCAGAAACCCTAAACGCACACAAATTCGTTAACTTCGAGATAGATGCTGGCTCCGAGATCGAAACCTGCCCAGGATCGGACCACTATAAGTCTGGAAATTCGTAAAAACGATGAATCTTTAGCAGTTTCCGGGCTAGATTCCATGGGAATGTTCACGGAAACCCTAAATGCACACGAATTCGTTAAATTCGAGACAGATACTGGCTCCGAGATCTAAACCTGGTCAGGATCGGACCACTATAAGTCTGGAAATTCGTAAGAACGATGAATCTTTAGCAGTTTCCTGCCAAAATTCCATGGGAATATTCTCAGAACCCTAGACACACACGAATTCGTCAACTTCAAGATAGATAATGGCTCCGAGATCGAAACCTGGCCAGGATCGGACCACTATAAGTCTGGAAATTCGTAAGAACGATGAATCTTTAGCAGTTTCCGGGCTAGATACCATGGGAATATTCTTAGAAACCCTAAACGCACACGAATTCGTCAACTTCGAGATAGATACTGGCTCCGAGTTCGAAACCTGGCCAGGATCGGACCACTATAAGTCTGGAAATTCGTCAGAACAATGAATCTTTAGCGTTTCATGCCAATATTCCATTGGAATATTCTTAGAAACCCTAAACGCATACGAATTCGTCAACTTCGAGATAGATACTGGCTCCGAGATCGAAACCTGGCCAGGATCAGACCACTATAAGTCTGGAAATTCGTCAACTTCAAGATATATATTGGCTCCGAGATCGAAACCTGGCCATGATCGGACCACTATAATATGGAAATTCGTAAGAACGATGAATCTTTAGCAGTTTCCAGGCTAGATTCCATGGGAATATTATCAGAAACCCTAAACGCACACAAATTCGTCAACTTCGAGATAGATGCTGGCTCCGAGATCGAAACCTGGCCAGGATCGGACCACTATAAGTCTGGAAATTCGTAAGAACGATGAATCTTTAGCAGTTTCCGGGCTAGATTCCATGGGAATGTTCACGGAAATCCTAAACGCACACGAATTCGTTAAATTAGAGAAAGATACTGGCTCTGAGATCGAAACCTGGCCAGGATCGGACCACTATAAGTCTGGAAATTCGTAAGAACTACTGCTAAAGATTCCATGGTAATATTCTCAGAAACCCTAAACGCACACAAATTCGTTAACTTCGAGATAGATGCTGGCTCCGAGATCGAAACCTGCCCAGGATCGGACCACTATAAGTCTGGAAATTCGTAAAAACGATGAATCTTTAGCAGTTTCCGGGATAGATTCCATGGGAATGTTCACGGAAACCCTAAATGCACACGAATTCGTTAAATTCGAGACAGATACTGGCTCCGAGATCTAAACCTGGTCAGGATCGGACCACTATAAGTCTGGAAATTCGTAAGAACGATGAATCTTTAGCAGTTTCCTGCCAAAATTCCATGGGAATATTCTCAGAAACCCTAAACACACACGAATTCGTCAACTTCAAGATAGATAATGGCTCCGAGATCGAAACCTGGCCAGGATCGGACCACTGTAAGTCTGGAAATTCGTAAGAACGATGAATCTTTAGCAGTTTCCGGGCTAGATACCATGGGAATATTCTTAGAAACCCTAAACGCACACGAATTCGTCAACTTCGAGATAGATACTGGCTCCGAGTTTGAAACCTGGCCAGGATCGGACCACTATAAGTCTGGAAATTCGTCAGAACAATGAATCTTTAGCGTTTCATGCCAATATTCCATTGGAATATTCTTAGAAACCCTAAACGCATACGAATTCGTCAACTTCGAGATAGATACTGGCTCCGAGATCGAAACCTGGCCAGGATCAGACCACTATAAGTCTGGAAATTCGTCAACTTCAAGATATATATTGGCTCCGAGATCGAAACCTGGCCATGATCGGACCACTATAATATGGAAATTCGTAAGAACGATGAATCTTTAGCAGTTTTCAGGATAGATTCCATGGGAATATTATCAGAAACCCTAAACGCACACAAATTCGTCAACTTCGAGATAGATGCTGGCTCCGAGATCGAAACCTGGCCAGGATCGGACCACTATAAGTCTGGAAATTCGTAAGAACGATGAATCTTTAGCAGTTTCCTGGCTAGATTCCATGGGAATGTTCACGGAAACCCTAAAAGCACACGAATTCGTTAAATTCGAGAAAGATACTGGCTCTGAGATCGAAACCTAGCCAGGATCGGACCACTATAAGTCTGGAAATTCGTAAGAACTATGAATCTTTAGCAGTTTCCTGCCAAGGTTCCATGATAATATTCTCAGAAACCCTAAACGCACACAAATTCGTCAACTTCGAGATAGATGCTGGCTCCGAGATCGAAACCTGCCCAGGATCGGACCACTATAAGTCTGAAAATTCGTAAAAACGATGAATCTTTAGCAGTTTCCGGGCTAGATTCCATGGGAATGTTCACGAAAACCCTAAATGCACACGAATTCGTTAAATTCGAGACAGATACTAGCTCCGAGATCGAAACCTGGCCAGGATCGGACCACTATAAGTCTGGAAATTCGTAAGAACGATGAATCTTTAGCAGTTTCCTGCAAAAATTCCATGGGAATATTCTCAGAAACCCTAAACGCATACGAATTCGTCAACTTCGAGATAGATATACTGGCTTTGAGATCGAAATCTGGCCAGGATCGGACCACTATAAGTTTGGAAATTCGTCAAAACGATGAATCTTTAGCAGTTTCCGGGATAGATTCCATGGGAATATTCTCAGAAACCCTAAACGCACATGAATTCGTCAACTTAGAGATAAATACTGGATCCGAGATCGAAACCTAGCCAGGATCGGACCACTATAAGTCTGGAAATTCGTCAGAACGATGAATCTTTAGCAGTTTCCGGGCTAGATTCTCAGAAACCCTAAACGAACATGAATTCGTCAACTTCGAGATAGATACTAGCTCCGATATCGAAACCTGGCCAGGATCGGATCACTATAAGGCTGGAAATTCGTCAGTACGATGAATCTTTAGCAGTTTTCGGCCAAGATTCCATGGGAATATTTTGAGAAACCCAAAACGCACACGAATTCGTCAACTTCGAGATAGATACTGGCTCCGAGATCGAAACCTAGCTTGGATCAGACCACTATAAGTCTGGAAATTCGTAAGAACGATGAATCTTTAGGAGTTTCCGGCCAATATTCCATGGGAATATTCTCAGAAACCCTAAACGCACACAAATTCGTCAACTTCGAGATATATATTGGCTCCGAGATCAAAACCTGGCCAGGATCGGACCACTATAAGTCTGGAAATTCGTAAGAACGATGAATCTTTAGCAATTTTCGGCCAAGGTTCCATGGGAATATTCACAGAAATTATAAACGCACACGAATTCGTCAACTTCGAGGTAAATACTGGCTCCGAGATCGAAACCTGGCAAGAGTCGGACCACTATAAGTCTGGAAATTCATAAGAACAATAAATCTTTAGCAGTTTACAGCCAAGATTCCATGGGAATATTCTCAGAAACCCTAACGCACACAAATTCGTCAACTTCGAGATAGATACTAGCTCCGAGATCGAAACCTGGCCAGCATCGGACCACTATAAGTCCGGAAATTCGTAAGAACGATGAATCTTTAGCAATTTCCGGTCAAGATTCCATGGGCATATTCTCAGAAATTCTAAACGCACACGAATTCGTCAACTTCGAGATAGATACTGGCTCCGAGATCGAAACCTGTCCAGGATCGGAGCACTATAAGTCTGGAAATTCTTAAGAACGATGAATCTTTAGCAGTTTTTGTCCAAGATTCCATGGTAATATTCTCAGAAACCCTAAACGCACACGAATTTGTCAACTTTGAGATAGATACTGGCTCCGAGATCGAAACCTGGCCAAGATCAGACCACTATAAGTCTAGAAATTTGTGAGAACGATGAATCCTTAGCAGTTTCCGGGCTAGATTCCATGGGAATATTCTCAGAAACCTTAAACGCACACAAATTCGTCAACTTAGAGATATATTCTGGCTCCGATATCGAAACCTGGCCTGGATGAGACCACTATAAGTCTGGAAATTCGTCAGAACGATGAATTTTTAGCAGTTTCCGGGATTGATTCATGGGAGTATTCACGGAAACCCTAAACACACACGAATTGGTCAACTTCAAGATATATATTCGCTCCGAGATCGAAACCTGGCCATGATCGGACCACTATAATATGGAAATTCGTAAGAACGATGAATACTTAGCAGTTTCCAGGCTATATTCCATGGGAATATTATCAGAAACCCTAAACGCACACAAATTCGTCAACTTCGAGATAGATGCTGGCTCCGAGATCGAAACCTGGCCAGGATCGGACCACTATAAGTCTGGAAATTCGTAAGAACGATGAATCTTTAGCGGTTTTCGGGCTAGATTCCATGGGAATGTTCACGGAAACCCTAAACGCACACGAATTCGTTAAATTCGAGAAAGATACTGGCTCTGAGATCGAAAACTGGCCAGGATCGGACCACTATAAGTCTGGAAATTCGTAAGAACTATGAATCTTTAGCAGTTTCCTGCCAAGATTCCATGGTAATATTCTCAGAAACCCTAAACGCACACAAATTCGTTAACTTCGAGATAGATGCTGGCTCCGAGATCGAAACCTGGCCAGGATCGGACCACTATAAGTCTGGAAATTCGTAAGAACGATGAATCTTTAGCAGTTTCCTGGCTAGATTCCATGGGAATGTTCACGGAAACCCTAAAAGCACACGAATTCGTTAAATTCGAGAAAGATACTGGCTCTGAGATCGAAACCTAGCCAGGATCGGACCACTATAAGTCTGGAAATTCGTAAGAACTATGAATCTTTAGCAGTTTCCTGCCAAGGTTCCATGATAATATTCTCAGAAACCCTAAACGCACACAAATTCGTCAACTTCGAGATAGATGCTGGCTCCGAGATCGAAACCTGCCCAGGATCGGACCACTATAAGTCTGAAAATTCGTAAAAACGATGAATCTTTAGCAGTTTCCGGGCTAGATTCCATGGGAATGTTCACGAAAACCCTAAATGCACACGAATTCGTTAAATTCGAGACAGATACTAGCTCCGAGATCGAAATCTGGCCAGGATCGGACCACTATAAGTTTGGAAATTCGTCAAAATGATGAATCTTTAGCAGTTTCCGGGATAGATTCCATGGGAATATTCTCAGAAACCCTAAACGCACATGAATTCGTCAACTTAGAGATAAATACTGGATCCGAGATCGAAACCTAGCCAGGATCGGAGCACTATAAGTCTGGAAATTCTTAAGAACGATGAATCTTTAGCAGTTTTTGTCCAAGATTCCATGGGAATATTCTCAGAAACCCTAAACGCACACGAATTTGTCAACTTCGAGATAGATACTGGCTCCGAGATCGAAATCTGGCCAAGATCAGACCACTATAAGTCTAGAAATTTGTGAGAACGATGAATCTTTAGCAGTTTCCGGGCTAGATTCCATGGGAATATTCTCAGAAACCTTAAACGCACACAAATTCGTCAACTTAGAGATAGATTCTAGCTCCGAGATCGAAACCTGGCCTGGATGAGACCACTATAAGTCTGGAAATTCGTCAGAACGATGAATTTTTAGCAGTTTCCGGGATAGATTCATGGGAGTATTCACGGAAACCCTAAACACACACGAATTCGTCAACTTCAAGATATATATTCGCTCCGAGATCGAAACCTGGCCATGATCGGACCACTATAATATGGAAATTCGTAAGAACGATGAATCCTTAGCAGTTTCCAGGCTAGATTCCATGGGAATATTATCAGAAACCCTAAACGCACACAAATTCGTCAACTTCGAGATAGATGCTGGCTCCGAGATCGAAACCTGGCCAGGATCGGACCACTATAAGTCTGGAAATTCGTAAGAACGATGAATCTTTAGCGGTTTTCGGGCTAGATTCCATGGGAATGTTCACGGAAACCCTAAACGCACACGAATTCGTTAAATTCGAGAAAGATACTGGCTCTGAGATCGAAAACTGGCCAGGATCGGACCACTATAAGTCTGGAAATTCGTAAGAACTATGAATCTTTAGCAGTTTCCTGCCAAGATTCCATGGTAATATTCTCAGAAACCCTAAACGCACACAAATTCGTTAACTTCGAGATAGATGCTGGCTCCGAGATCGAAACCTTCCCAGGATCGGATCACTATAAGTCTGGAAATTCGTAAAAACGATGAATCTTTAGCAGTTTCCGGGCTAGATTCCATGGGAATGTTCACGGAAACCCTAAATGCACACGAATTCGTTAAATTCGAGACAGATACTGGCTCCGAGATCTAAACCTGGTCAGGATCGGACCACTATAAGTCTGGAAATTTGTAAGAACGATGAATCTTTAGCAGTTTCCTGCCAAAATTCCATGGGAATATTCTCAGAAACCCTAAACACACACGAATTCGTCAACTTCAAGATAGATAATGGCTCCGAGATCGAAACCTGGCCAGGATCGGACCACTGTAAGTCTGGAAATTCGTAAGAACGATGAATCTTTAGCAGTTTCCGGGCTAGATACCATGGGAATATTCTCAGAAACCCTAAACGCACACGAATTCGTCAACTTGGAGATAGATACTGGCTCCGAGTTTGAAACCTGGCCAGGATCGGACCACTATAAGTCTGGAAATTCGTCAGAACAATGAATCTTTAGCGTTTCATGCCAATATTCCATTGGAATATTCTTAGAAACCCTAAACGCATACGAATCGTCAACTTCGAGATAGATACTGGCTCCGAGATCGAAACCTGGCCAGGATCAGACCACTATAAGTCTGGAAATTCGTCAACTTCAAGATATATATTGGCTCCGAGATCGAAACCTGGCCATGATCGGACCACTATAATATGGAAATTCGTAAGAACGATGAATCTTTAGCAGTTTCCAGGCTAGATTCCATGGGAATATTATCAGATACCCTAAACGCACACAAATTCGTCAACTTCGAGATAGATGCTGGCTCCGAGATCGAAACCTGGCCAGGATCGGACCACTATAAGTCTGGAAATTCGTAAGAACGATGAATCTTTAGCAGTTTCCGGGATAGATTCCATGGGAATGTTCACGGAAACCCTAAACGCACACGAATTCGTTAAATTCGAGAAAGATACTGGCTCTGAGATCGAAACCTGGCCAGGATCGGACCACTATAAGTCTGGAAATTCGTAAGAACTACTGCTAAAGATTCCATGGTAATATTCTCAGAAACCCTAAACGCACACAAATTCGTTAACTTCGAGATAGATGCTGGCTCCGAGATCGAAACCTGCCCAGGATCGGACCACTATAAGTCTGGAAATTCGTAAAAACGATGAATCTTTAGCAGTTTCCGGGATAGATTCCATGGGAATGTTCACGGAAACCCTAAATGCACACGAATTCGTTAAATTCGAGACAGATACTGGCTCCGAGATCTAAACCTGGTCAGGATCGGACCACTATAAGTCTGGAAATTCGTAAGAACGATGAATCTATAGCAGTTTCCTGCCAAAATTCCATGGGAATATTCTCAGAAACCCTAAACACACACGAATTCGTCAACTTCAAGATAGATAATGGCTCCGAGATCGAAACCTGGCCAGGATCGGACCACTGTAAGTCTGGAAATTCGTAAGAACGATGAATCTTTAGCAGTTTCCGGGCTAGATACCATGGGAATATTCTTAGAAACCCTAAACGCACACGAATTCGTCAACTTCGAGATAGATACTGGCTCCGAGTTTGAAACCTGGCCAGGATCGGACCACTATAAGTCTGGAAATTCGTCAGAACAATGAATCTTTAGCGTTTCATGCCAATATTCCATTGGAATATTCTTAGAAACCCTAAACGCATACGAATTCGTCAACTTCGAGATAGATACTGGCTCCGAGATCGAAACCTGGCCAGGATCAGACCACTATAAGTCTGGAAATTCGTCAACTTCAAGATATATATTGGCTCCGAGATCGAAACCTGGCCATGATCGGACCACTATAATATGGAACTTCGTAAGAACGATGAATCTTTAGCAGTTTCCAGGCTAGATTCCATGGGAATATTATCAGAAACCCTAAACGCACACAAATTCGTCAACTTCGAGATAGATGCTGGCTCCGAGATCGAAACCTGGCCAGGATCGGACCACTATAAGTCTGGAAATTCGTAAGAACGATGAATCTTTAGCAGTTTCCTGGATAGATTCCATGGGAATGTTCACGGAAACCCTAAAAGCACACGAATTCGTTAAATTCGAGAAAGATACTGGCTCTGAGATCGAAACCTAGCCAGGATCGGACCACTATAAGTCTGGAAATTCGTAAGAACTATGAATCTTTAGCAGTTTCCTGCCAAGGTTCCATGATAATATTCTCAGAAACCCTAAACGCACACAAATTCGTCAACTTCGAGATAGATGCTGGCTCCGAGATCGAAACCTGCCCAGGATCGGACCACTATAAGTCTGAAAATTCGTAAAAACGATGAATCTTTAGCAGTTTCCGGGCTAGATTCCATGGGAATGTTCACGGAAACCCTAAATGCACACGATTTCGTTAAATTCGAGACAGATACTAGCTCCGAGATCGAAACCTGGCCAGGATCGGACCACTATAAGTCTGGAAATTCGTAAGAACGATGAATCTTTAGCAGATTCCTGCAAAAATTCCATGGGAATATTCTCAGAAACCCTAAACGCATACGAATTCGTCAACTTCGAGATAGATATACTGGCTCCGAGATCGAAATCTGGCCAGGATCGGACCACTATAAGTTTGGAAATTCGTCAAAACGATGAATCTTTAGCAGTTTCCGGGATAGATTCCATGGGAATATTCTCAGAAACCCTAAACGCACATGAATTCGTCAACTTAGAGATAAATAATGGATCCGAGATCGAAACCTAGCCAGGATCGGACCACTATAAGTCTGGAAATTCGTCAGAACGATGAATCTTTAGCAGTTTCCGGGCTAGATTCTCAGAAACCCTAAACGAACATGAATTCGTCAACTTCGAGATAGATACTAGCTCCGATATCGAAACCTGGCCAGGATCGGATCACTATAAGGCTGGAAATTCGTCAGTACGATGAATCTTTAGCAGTTTTCGGCCAAGATTCCATGGGAATATTTTGAGAAACCCAAAACGCACACGAATTCGTCAACTTCGAGATAGATACTGGCTCCGAGATCGAAACCTAGCTTGGATCAGACCACTATAAGTCTGGAAATTCGTAAGAACGATGAATCTTTAGGAGTTTCCGGCCAATATTCCATGGGAATATTCTCAGAAACCCTAAACGCACACAAATTCGTCAACTTCGAGATATATATTGGCTCCGAGATCAAAACCTGGCCAGGATCGGACCACTATAAGTCTGGAAATTTGTAAGAACGATGAATCTTTAGCAATTTTCGGCCAAGATTCCATGGGAATATTCATAGAAATTATAAACGCACACGAATTCGTCAACTTCGAGGTAAATACTGGCTCCGAGATCGAAACCTGGCAAGAGTCGGACCACTATAAGTCTGGAAATTCATAAGAACAATAAATCTTTAGCAGTTTCCAGCCAAGATTCCATGGGAATATTCTCAGAAACCCTAACGCACACAAATTCGTCAACTTCGAGATAGATACTAGCTCCGAGATCGAAACCTGGCCAGCATCGGACCACTATAAGTCCGGAAATTCGTAAGAACGATGAATCTTTAGCAATTTCCGGTCAAGATTCCATGGGCATATTCTCAGAAATTCTAAACGCACACGAATTCGTCAACTTCGAGATAGATACTGGCTCCGAGATCGAAACATGTCCAGGATCGGAGCACTATAAGTCTGGAAATTCTTAAGAACGATGAATCTTTAGCAGTTTTTGTCCAAGATTCCATGGGAATATTCTCAGAAACCCTAAACGCACACGAATTTGTCAACTTCGAGATAGATACTGGCTCCGAGATCGAAACCTGGCCAAGATCAGACCACTATAAGTCTAGAAATTTGTGAGAACGATGAATCCTTAGCAGTTTCCGGGCTAGATTCCATGGGAATATTCTCAGAAACCTTAAACGCACACAAATTCGTCAACTTAGAGATATATTCTGGCTCCGATATCGAAACCTGGCCTGGATGAGACCACTATAAGTCTGGAAATTCGTCAGAACGATGAATTTTTAGCAGTTTCCGGGATTGATTCATGGGAGTATTCACGGAAACCCTAAACACACACGAATTGGTCAACTTCAAGATATATATTCGCTCCGAGATCGAAACCTGGCCATGATCGGACCACTATAATATGGAAATTCGTAAGAACGATGAATACTTAGCAGTTTCCAGGCTATATTCCATGGGAATATTATCAGAAACCCTAAACGCACACAAATTCGTCAACTTCGAGATAGATGCTGGCTCCGAGATCGAAACCTGGCCAGGATCGGACCACTATAAGTCTGGAAATTCGTAAGAACGATGAATCTTTAGCGGTTTTCGGGCTAGATTCCATGGGAATGTTCACGGAAACCCTAAACGCACACGAATTCGTTAAATTCGAGAAAGATACTGGCTCTGAGATCGAAAACTGGCCAGGATCGGACCACTATAAGTCTGGAAATTCGTAAGAACTATGAATCTTTAGCAGTTTCCTGCCAAGATTCCATGGTAATATTCTCAGAAACCCTAAACGCACACAAATTCGTTAACTTCGAGATAGATGCTGGCTCCGAGATCGAAACCTTCCCAGGATCGGATCACTATAAGTCTGGAAATTCGTAAAAACGATGAATCTTTAGCAGTTTCCGGGCTAGATTCCATGGGAATGTTCACGGAAACCCTAAATGCACACGAATTCGTTAAATTCGAGACAGATACTGGCTCTGAGATTTAAACCTGGTCAGGATCGGACCACTATAAGTCTGGAAATTCGTAAGAACGATGAATCTTTAGCAGTTTCCTGCCAAAATTCCATGGGAATATTCTCAGAAACCCTAAACACACACGAATTCGTCAACTTCAAGATAGATAATGGCTCCGAGATCGAAACCTGGCCAGGATCGGACCACTGTAAGTCTGGAAATTCGTAAGAACGATGAATCTTTAGCAGTTTCCGGGCTAGATACCATGGGAATATTCTTAGAAACCCTAAACGCACACGAATTCGTCAACTTCGAGATAGATACTGGCTCCGAGTTTGAAACCTGGCCAGGATCGGACCACTATAAGTCTGAAAATTCGTCAGAACAATGAATCTTTAGCGTTTCATGCCAATATTCCATTGGAATATTCTTAGAAACCCTAAACGCATACGAATTCGTCAACTTCGAGATAGATACTGGCTCCGAGATCGAAACCTGGCCAGGATCAGACCACTATAAGTCTGGAAATTCGTCAACTTCAAGATATATATTGGCTCCGAGATCGAAACCTGGCCATGATCGGACCACTATAATATGGAAATTCGTAAGAACGATGAATCTTTAGCAGTTTCCAGGATAGATTCCATGGGAATATTATCAGAAACCCTAAACGCACACAAATTCGTCAACTTCGAGATAGATGCTGGCTCCGAGATCGAAACCTGGCCAGGATCGGACCACTATAAGTCTGGAAATTCGTAAGAACGATGATTCTTTAGCAGTTTCCTGGCTAGATTCCATGGGAATGTTCACGGAAACCCTAAACGCACACGAATTCGTTAAATTCGAGAAAGATACTGGCTCTGAGATCGAAACCTGGCCAGGATCGGACCACTATAAGTCTGGAAATTCGTAAGAACTATGAATCTTTAGCAGTTTCCTGCCAAGGTTCCATGATAATATTCTCAGAAACCCTAAACGCACACAAATTCGTCAACTTCGAGATAGATGCTGGCTCCGAGATCGAAACCTGCCCAGGATCGGACCACTATAAGTCTGAAAATTCGTAAAAACGATGAATCTTTAGCAGTTTCCGGGCTAGATTCCATGGGAATGTTCACGGAAACCCTAAATGCACACGAATTCGTTAAATTCGAGACAGATACTAGCTCCGAGATCGAAACCTGGCCAGGATCGGACCACTATAAGTCTGGAAATTCGTATGAACGATGAATCTTTAGCAGTTTCCTGCCAAAATTCCATGGGAATATTCTCAGAAACCCTAAACGAACACGAATTCGTCAACTTCGAGATAGATAATGGCTCCGAGATCGAAACCTCGCCAGGATCGAACCACTGTAAGTCTGGAAATTCGTAAGAACGAGGAATCTTTAGCAGTTTCCGGGCTAGATTCCATGGGAATATTCTCAGAAACCCTAAACGCACACGAATTCGTCAACTTCGAGATAGATACTGGCTCCGAGATTGAAACCTGGCCAGGATCGGACCACTATAAGTCTGGAAATTCGTCAGAACAATGAATCTTTAGCAGTTTCATGCCAATATTCCATTGGAATATTCTTAGAAACCCTAAACGCATACGAATTCGTCAACTTCGAGATAGATACTGGCTCCGAGATCGAAACCTGGCCAGGATCAGACCACTATAAGTCTGGAAATTCGTAAGAACGATGAATCTTTAGCAGTTTCCGGTCAAGATTCCATGGGAATATTCTCAGAAACGCTAAACGAACACAAATTCGTCAACTTCGAGATAGATACTGGCTCCGAGATCGAAACCTGGCCAGGATCGGACCACTATAAGTCTGGAAATTCGTAAGAAAGATGAATCTTTAGCAATTTCCGTCCAAGATTCCATGAGAATATTCTCAGAAACCCTAAACGCACACAAATTCGTCAACTTCGAGACAGATACTGGCTCCGAGATCGAAACCTGTCCAGGATCGGACCACTATAAGTCTGGAAATTGGTAAGAACGATGAATCCTTAGCAGTTTCCGGGTTAGATTCTATGGGAATGTTCACGGAAACCCTAAACGCACACGAATTCGTTAACTTCGAGATAGATACTGGCTCCGAGATCGAAAAATGCCCAGGATCGGACCACTATAAGTCCGGAAATTCGAAAGAACGATGAATCTTAACAGTTTCCGGCCAAGATTCCAGGGGAATATTCTCAGAAACCCTTATCGCACATGAATTCGTCAACTTCGAGATAGATACTGGCTCCGAGATCGAAACCTGGCCAGGATTGGACCACTATAATTCTGGAAATTCGTCAGAACGACGAATCTTTAGCAGTTTCCGGCAAAGATTCCATGGGAATATTCTTAGAAACCCTAAACGCACACGAATTCGTCTACTTCGAGATAGATACTGGATCAGAGATCGAAACCTGGCCAGGATCAGACCACTATAAGTCTGGAAATTCGTCAGAACGACGAATGTTTAGCAGTTTCGGGCAAAGATTCCATGGGAATATTCTAAGAAACCCTAAACACACACAAATTCGTCAACTTCGAGATAGATACTGGCTCCGAGATTGAAACCTGGCCAGGATCGGACCACTATAAGTCTGGAAATTCGTAAGAACGATGAATCTTTAGCAATTTCCGGCCAAGATTCCATTTGAATATTCTCAGAAACCCTAAACACACACAAATTCGTCAACTTCGAAATAGATACTTGCTCCGAGATCGAAACCTGGCCAGGATCGGACCACTATAAGTCTGGAAATTCGTAAGAACGATGAATCTTTAGCAGTTTCTGTCCAAGATTCCATGGGAATATTCTCACAAACCCTAAACGCATACGAATTCGTCAACTTCGAGATAGATACTGGCTCCGAGATCGAAATCTGGCCAGGATCGGACCACTATAAGTCTGGAA
Source organism: Papaver somniferum (assembly GCF_003573695.1). Classification (NCBI taxonomy): domain Eukaryota; kingdom Viridiplantae; phylum Streptophyta; class Magnoliopsida; order Ranunculales; family Papaveraceae; genus Papaver; species Papaver somniferum. The sequence goes on along the minus strand of NW_020620825.1, from coordinate 14,133,334 downwards.
ATTCGTCAAAACGATGAATCTTTAGCAGTTTCCGGGATAGATTCTCAGAAACCCTAAACGAACATGAATTCGTCAACTTCGAGATAGATACTAGCTCCGATATCGAAATCTGGCCAGGATCGGATCACTATAAGACTGGAAATTCGTCAGTACGATGAATCTTTAGCAGTTTTCGGCCAAGATTCCATGGGAATATTCTGAGAAACCCAAAACGCACACGAATTCGTCAACTTCGAGATAGATACTGGCTCCGAGATCGAAACCTAGCTAGGATCAGACCACTATAAGTCTGGAAATTCGTAAGAACGATGAATCTTTAGGAGTTTCCGGCCAAGATTCCATGGGAACTCAGAAACCCTAAACGCACACAAATTCGTCAACTTCGAGATAGATATTGGCTTCGAGATCAAAACCTGGCCAGGATCGGACCACTATAAGTCCGGAAATTCGTAAGAACGATGAATCTTTAGCAATTTCCGGTCAAGATTCCATGGGAATATTCTCAGAAATTCTAAACGCACACGAATTCGTCAACTTCGAGATAGATACTGGCTCCGAGATCGAAACCTGGCCAGGATCGGAGCACTATAAGTCTGGAAATTCTTAAGAACGATGAATCTTTTGCAGTTTTTTTCCAAGATTTCATGGGAATATTCTCAGAAACCCGAAACGCACACGAATTTGTCAACTTCGAGATAGATACTGGCTCCGAGATCGAAACCTGACCAAGATCAGACCATTATAAGTCTAGAAATTTGTGAGAAAGATGAATCTTTAGCAGTTTCCGGGCTAGATTCCATGGGAATATTCTCAGAAACCTTAAACGCACACAAATTCGTCAACTTCGAGATAGATTCTGGCTCCGAGATCGAAACCTGGCCTGGATGAGACCACTATAAGTCTGGAAATTCGTCAGAACGATGAATTTTTAGCAGTTTCCGGGATAGATTCCATGGGAGTATTCACGGAAACCCTAAATGCACACGAATTCGTTAAATTCGAGACAGATACTGGCTCCGAGATCGAAACCTGGCCAGGATCGGACCACTATAATATGGAAATTCGTAAGAACGATGAATCTTTAGCAGTTTCCAGGCTAGATTCCATGGGAATATTATCAGAAACCCTAAACGCACACAAATTCGTCAACTTCGAGATAGATGCTGGCTCCGAGATCGAAACCTGGCCAGGATCGGACCACTATAAGTCTGGAAATTCGTAAGAACGATGAATCTTTAGCAGTTTCCGGGCTAGATTCCATGGGAATGTTCACGGAAACCCTAACCGCACACGAATTCGTTAAATTCGAGAAAGATACTGGCTCTGAGATCGAAACCTGGTCAGGATCGGACCACTATAAGTCTGGAAATTCGTAAGAACGATGAATCTTTAGCAGTTTCCTGCCAAAATTCCATGGGAATATTCTCAGAAACCCTAAACGCACACGAATTCGTCAACTTCGAGATAGATACTGGCTCAGAGATCGAAACCTGTTCAGGATTGGACCACTATAAGTCCGGAAATTCGTAAGAACGATGAATCTTTAGCAATTTCCTGCCAAGATTCCATGGTAATATTCTCAGAAACCCTAAACGCACACAAATTCGTCAACTTCGAGATAGATGATGGCTCCGAGATCGAAACCTGCCCAGGATCGGACCACTATAAGTCTGAAAATTCGTAAAAACGATGAATCTTTAGCAGTTTCCGGGCTAGATTCCATGGGAATGTTCACGGAAACCCTAAATGCACACGAATTCGTTAAATTCGAGACAGATACTGGCTCCGAGATCGAAACCTGGCCAGGATCGGACCACTATAAGTCTGGAAATTCGTAAGAACGATGAATCTTTAGCAGTTTCCTACCAAAATTCCATGGGAATATTCTCAGAAACCCTAAACGCACACGAATTCGTCAACTTAGAGATAGATAATGGCTCCGAGATCGAAACCTGGCCAGGATCAGACCACTGTAAGTCTGGAAATTCATAAGAACGATGAATCTTTAGAAGTTTCCGGGCTAGATTCCATGGGAATGTTCACGGAAACCCTAAACGTACACGAATTCGTTAACTTCGAGACAGATACTGGCTCTGAGATCGAAACCTGGCCAGGATCGGACCACTATAAGTCTGGAAATTCATAAGAACGATGAATCTTTAGCAGTTTCCGGCTAAGATTCCATGGGAATATTCTCAGAAACCCTAAACGCACACGAATTCGTCAACTTCGAGATAGATACTGGCTCCGAGATTGAAACTTGGCCAGGATCGGACCACTATAAGTCTGGAAATTCGTCAGAACAATGAATCTTTAGCAGTTTCAGGCCAATATTCCATTGGAATATTCTTAGAAACCCTAAACGCATACGAATTCGTCAACTTCGAGATAGATACTGGCTCCGAGATCGAAACCTGGCCAGGATCAGACCACTATAAGTCTGGAAATTCGTAAGAACGATGAATCTTTAGCAGTTTCCGGGCTAGATTCCATGGGAATGTTCACGGAAACCCTAAACATACACGAATTCATTAACTTCGAGACAGATACTGGCTCTGAGATCGAAACCAGGCCAGGATCGGACCACTATAAGTCTAGAAATTTATAAGAACGATGAATCTTTAGCAGTTTCCGGCTAAGATTCCATGGGAATATTCTCAGAAACCCTAAACGCACACGAATTCGTCAACTTCGAGATAGATACTGGCTCCGAGATTGAAACCTGGCCAGGATCGGACCACTATAAGTCTGGAAATTCGTCAGAACAATGAATCTTTAGCAGTTTCAGGCCAATATTCCATTGGAATATTCTTAGAAACCCTAAACGCATACGAATTCGTCAACTTCGAGATAGATACTGGCTCCGAGATCGAAACCTGGCCAGGATCAGACCACTATAAGTCTGGAAATTCGTAAGAACGATGAATCTTTAGCAGTTTCCGGGCTAGATTACATGGGAATGTTCACGGAAACCCTAAACATACACGAATTCATTAACATCGAGACAGATACTGGATCTGAGATCGAAACCTGGCCAGGATCAGACCATTATAAGTCTAGAAATTTATAAGAACGATGAATCTTTAGCAGTTTCCGGCTAAGATTCCATGGGAATATTTTCAGAAACCCTAAACGCACACGAATTCGTCAACTTCGAGATAGATACTGGCTCCGAGATTGAAACCTGGCCAGGATCGGACCACTATAAGTCTGGAAATTCGTCAGAACAATGAATCTTTAGCAGTTTCAGGCCAATATTCCATTGGAATATTCTTAGAAACCCTAAACGCATACGAATTCGTCAACTTCGAGATAGATACTGGCTCCGAGATCGAAACCTGGCCAGGATCAGACCACTATAAGTCTGGAAATTCGTAAGAACGATGAATCTTTAGCAGTTTCCGGTCAAGATTCCTTGGGAATATTCTCAGAAACCCTAAACGAATACAAATTCGTCAACTTCGAGATAGATACTGGCTCCGAGATCGAAACCTGGCCAGGATCGGACCACTATAAGTCTGGAAATTCGTAAGAACGATGAATCTTTAGCAATTTCCGTCCAAGATTCCATGAGAATATTCTCAGAAACCCTAAACGCACACAAATTCGTCAACTTCGAGACAGATACTGGCTCCGAGATCGAAACCTGTCCTGGATCGGACCACTATAAGTCTGGAAATTGGTAAGAACGATGAATCCTTAGCAGTTTCCGGGTTAGATTCTATGGGAATGTTCACGGAAACCCTAAACGCACAAGAATTCGTTAACTTCGAGATAGATACTAGCTCCGAGATCGAAAACTGCCCAGGATCGGACCACTATAAGTCCGGAAATTCTTAAGAACGATGAATCTTAACAGTTTCCGGCCAAGATTCCATGGGAATATTCTCAGAAACCCTTATCGCACATAAATTCGTCAACTTCGAGATAGATACTAGCTCCGAGATCGAAACCTGGCCAGGATTTGACCACTATAAGTCTGGAAATTCGTCAGAACGACGAATCTTTAGCAGTTTCCGGCAAAGATTCCATGGGAATATTCTTAGATACCCTAAACGCGCACGAATTCGTCAACTTCGAGATAGATACTGGCTCCGAGATCGAAACCTGGCCAGGATCAGACCACTATAAGTCTGGAAATTCGTAAGAACGATAAATCTTTAGCAGTTTCCGGTAAGATTCCATGGGAATATTCTCAGAAACCCTAAACACACACAAATTCGTCAACTTCGAGATAGATACTGGCTCCGAGATCGAAACCTGGCCAGGATCGGACCACTATAAGACTGGAAATTCGTAAGAACGATGAATCTTTAGCAATTTCCGGCCAAGATTCCATTGGAATATTCTCAGAAACCCTAAACACACACAAATTCGTCAACTTCGAAATAGATACTGGCTCCGAGATCGAAACCTGGCCAGGATCGGACCACTATAAGTCTGGAAATTCGTAAGAACGATGAATCTTTAGCAGTTTCTGTCCAAGATTCCATGGGAATATTCTCAGAAACCCTAAACGCATACGAATTCGTCAACTTCGAGATAGATATACTGGCTCCGAGATCGAAATCTTGCCAGGATCGGACCACTATAAGTTTGGAAATTCGTCAAAACGATGAATCTTTAGCAGTTTCCGGGATAGATTCCATGGGAATATTCTCAGAAACCCTAAACGCACATGAATTCGTCAACTTCGAGATAGATACTGGCTCCGAGATCGGACCACTATAAGTCTGGAAATTCGTCAGAACGATGAATCTTTAGCAGTTTCCGGGTTAGATTCTCAGAAACCCTAAACGAATATGAATTCGTTAACTTCGAGATAGATACTGGCTCCGAGATCGAAACCTGGCCAGGATCGAACCACTATAAGTCTGGAAATTCGTAAGAACGATGAATCTTTAGCAGTTTTTGTCCAAGATTCCATGGGAATATTCTCAGAAACCCTAAACGCATACGAATTCGTCAACTTCGAGATAGATACTGGCTCCGAGATCGAAATCTGGCCAGGATCGGACCACTATAAGTTTGGAAATTCGTCAAAACAATGAATCTTTAGCAGTTTCCGGGATAGATTCCATGGGAATATTCTCAGAAACCCTAAACGCACATGAATTCGTCAACTTCGAGATAGATACTGGCTCCGAGATCGAAACCTGGCCAGGATCGGACCACTATAAGTCTGGAAATTCGTCAGAACGATGAATCTTTAGCAGTTTCCGGGCTAGATTCTCAGAAACCCTAAACGAATATGAATTCGTCAACTTCGAGATAGATACTGGCTCCGAGATCGAAACCTGGCCAGGATCGGACCACTATAAGTCTGGAAATTCGTAAGAACGATGAATCTTTAGCAGTTTCTGTCCAAGATTCCATGGGAATATTCTCAGAAACCCTAAACGCATACGAATTCGTCAACTTCGAGATAGATATACTGGCTCCGAGATCGAAATCTGGCCAGGATCGGACCACTATAAGTTTGGAAATTCGTCAAAACGATGAATTTTTAGCAGTTTCCGAGATATATTCTATGGGAATATTCTCAGAAACCCTAAACGCACATGAATTCGTCAACTTCGAGATAAATACTGGCTCCGAGATCGAAACCTAGCCAAGATCGGACCACTATAAGTCTGGAAATTCGTCAGAACGATGAATCTTTAGCATTTCCGGGCTAGATTCTCAGAAACCCCAAACGAACATGAATTCGTCAACTTCGAGATAGATACTAGCTCCGATATCGAAACCTGGCCAGGATCGGATCACTATAAGACTGGAAATTCGTCAGTACGATGAATCTTTAGCAGTTTTCGGCAAAGATTCCATGGGAATATTCTGAGAAACCCAAAACGCACACGAATTCGTCAACTTCGAGATAGATACTGGCTCCGAGATCGAAACCTAGCTAGGATCAGACCACTATAAGTCTGGAAATTCGTAAGAACGATGAATCTTTAGGAGTTTCCGGCCAAGATTCCATGGGAACTCAGAAACCCTAAACGCACACAAATTCGTCAACTTCGAGATAGATATTGGCTTCGAGATCAAAACCTGGCCAGGATCGGACCACTATAAGTCCGGAAATTCGTAAGAACGATGAATCTTTAGCAATTTCCGGTCAAGATTCCATGGGAATATTCTCAGAAATTCTAAACGCACACGAATTCGTCAACTTCGAGATAGATACTGGCTCCGAGATCGAAACCTGGCCAGGATCGGAGCACTATAAGTCTGGAAATTCTTAAGAACGATGAATCTTTAGCAGTTTTTGTCCAAGATTCCATGGGAATATTCTCAGAAACCCGAAACGCACACGAATTTGTCAACTTCGAGATAGATACTGGCTCCGAGATCGAAACCTGGCCAAGATCAGACCACTATAAGTCTAGAAATTTGTGAGAAAGATGAATCTTTAGCAGTTTCCGGGCTAGATTCCATGGGAATATTCTCAGAAACCTTAAACGCACACAAATTCGTCAACTTCGAGATAGATTCTGGCTCCGAGATCGAAACCTGGCCTGGATGAGACCACTATAAGTCTGGAAATTCGTCAGAACGATGAATTTTTAGCAGTTTCCGGGATAGATTCCATGGGAGTATTCACGGAAACCCTAAATGCACACGAATTCGTTAAATTCGAGACAGATAATGGCTCCGAGATCGAAACCTGGCCAGGATCGGACCACTATAATATGGAAATTCGTAAGAACGATGAATCTTTAGCAGTTTCCAGGCTAGATTCCATGGGAATATTATCAGAAACCCTAAACGCACACAAATTCGTCAACTTCGAGATAGATGCTGGCTCCGAGATCGAAACCTGGCCAGGATCGGACCACTATAAGTCTGGAAATTCGTAAGAACGATGAATCTTTAGCAGTTTCCGGGCTAGATTCCATGGGAATGTTCACGGAAACCCTAATCGCACACGAATTCGTTAAATTCGAGAAAGATACTGGCTCTGAGATCGAAACCTGGTCAGGATCGGACCACTATAAGTCTGGAAATTCGTAAGAACGATGAATCTTTAGCAGTTTCCTGCCAAAATTCCATGGGAATATTCTCAGAAACCCTAAACGCACACGAATTCGTCAACTTCGAGATAGATACTGGCTCAGAGATCGAAACCTGTTCAAGATTGGACCACTATAAGTCCGGAAATTCGTAAGAACGATGAATCTTTAGCAATTTCCTGCCAAGATTCCATGGTAATATTCTCAGAAACCCTAAACGCACACAAATTCGTCAACTTCGAGATAGATGATGGCTCCGAGATCGAAACCTGCCCAGGATCGGACCACTATAAGTCTGAAAATTCGTAAAAACGATGAATCTTTAGCAGTTTCCGGGCTAGATTCCATGGGAATGTTCACGGAAACCCTAAATGCACACGAATTCGTTAAATTCGAGACAGATACTGGCTCCGAGATCGAAACCTGGCGAGGATCGGACCACTATAAGTCTGGAAATTCGTAAGAACGATGAATCTTTAGCAGTTTCCTGCCAAAATTCCATGGGAATATTCTCAGAAACCCTAAACGCACACGAATTCGTCAACTTCGAGATAGATAATGGCTCCGAGATCGAAACCTGGCCAGGATCGGACCACTGTAAGTCTGGAAATTCGTAAGAACGATGAATCTTTAGAAGTTTCCGGGCTAGATTCCATGGGAATGTTCACGGAAACCCTAAACGTACACGAATTCGTTAACTACGAGACAGATACTGGCTCTGAGATCGAAACCTGGCCAGGATCGGACCACTATAAGTCTGGAAATTCATAAGAACGATGAATCTTTAGCAGTTTCCGGCTAAGATTCCATGGGAATATTCTGAGAAACCCAAAACGCACACGAATTCGTCAACTTCGAGATAGATACTGGCTCCGAGATTGAAACCTGGCCAGGATCGGACCACTATAAGTCTGGAAATTCGTCAGAACAATGAATCTTTAGCAGTTTCAGGCCAATATTCCATTGGAATATTCTTAGAAACCCTAAACGCATACGAATTCGTCAACTTCGAGATAGATACTGGCTCCGAGATCGAAACCTGGCCAGGATCAGACCACTATAAGTCTGGAAATTCGTAAGAACGATGAATCTTTAGCAGTTTCCGGGCTAGATTCCATGGGAATGTTCACGGAAACCCTAAACATACACGAATTCATTAACTTCGAGACAGATACTGGCTCTGAGATCGAAACCTGGCCAGGATCGGACCACTATAAGTCTAGAAATTTATAAGAACGATGAATCTTTAGCAGTTTTCGGCTAAGATTCCATGGGAATATTCTCAGAAACCCTAAACGCACACGAATTCGTCAACTTCGAGATAGATACTGGCTCCGAGATTGAAACCTGGCCAGGATCAGACCACTATAAGTCTGGAAATTCGTAAGAACGATGAATCTTTAGCAGTTTCCGGTCAAGATTCCATGGGAATATTCTCAGAAACGCTAAACGAACACAAATTCGTCAACTTCGAGATAGATACTGGCTCCGAGATCGAAACCTGGCCAGGATCGGACCACTATAAGTCTGGAAATTCGTAAGAAAGATGAATCTTTAGCAATTTCCGTCCAAGATTCCATGAGAATATTCTCAGAAACCCTAAACGCACACAAATTCGTCAACTTCGAGACAGATACTGGCTCCGAGATCGAAACCTGTCCAGGATCGGACCACTATAAGTCTGGAAATTGGTAAGAACGATGAATCCTTAGCAGTTTCCGGGTTAGATTCTATGGGAATGTTCACGGAAACCCTAAACGCACACGAATTCGTTAACTTCGAGATAGATACTGGCTCCGAGATCGAAAAATGCCCAGGATCGGACCACTATAAGTCCGGAAATTCGAAAGAACGATGAATCTTAACAGTTTCCGGCCAAGATTCCAGGGGAATATTCTCAGAAACCCTTATCGCACATGAATTCGTCAACTTCGAGATAGATACTGGCTCCGAGATCGAAACCTGGCCAGGATTGGACCACTATAATTCTGGAAATTCGTCAGAACGACGAATCTTTAGCAGTTTCCGGCAAAGATTCCATGGGAATATTCTTAGAAACCCTAAACGCACACGAATTCGTCTACTTCGAGATAGATACTGGATCAGAGATCGAAACCTGGCCAGGATCAGACCACTATAAGTCTGGAAATTCGTCAGAACGACGAATGTTTAGCAGTTTCGGGCAAAGATTCCATGGGAATATTCTAAGAAACCCTAAACACACACAAATTCGTCAACTTCGAGATAGATACTGGCTCCGAGATTGAAACCTGGCCAGGATCGGACCACTATAAGTCTGGAAATTCGTAAGAACGATGAATCTTTAGCAATTTCCGGCCAAGATTCCATTTGAATATTCTCAGAAACCCTAAACACACACAAATTCGTCAACTTCGAAATAGATACTTGCTCCGAGATCGAAACCTGGCCAGGATCGGACCACTATAAGTCTGGAAATTCGTAAGAACGATGAATCTTTAGCAGTTTCTGTCCAAGATTCCATGGGAATATTCTCACAAACCCTAAACGCATACGAATTCGTCAACTTCGAGATAGATACTGGCTCCGAGATCGAAATCTGGCCAGGATCGGACCACTATAAGTCTGGAAATTCGTCAAAACGATGAATCTTTAGCAGTTTCCGGGATAGATTCTCAGAAACCCTAAACGAACATGAATTCGTCAACTTCGAGATAGATACTAGCTCCGATATCGAAATCTGGCCAGGATCGGATCACTATAAGACTGGAAATTCGTCAGTACGATGAATCTTTAGCAGTTTTCGGCCAAGATTCCATGGGAATATTCTGAGAAACCCAAAACGCACACGAATTCGTCAACTTCGAGATAGATACTGGCTCCGAGATCGAAACCTAGCTAGGATCAGACCACTATAAGTCTGGAAATTCGTAAGAACGATGAATCTTTAGGAGTTTCCGGCCAAGATTCCATGGGAACTCAGAAACCCTAAACGCACACAAATTCGTCAACTTCGAGATAGATATTGGCTTCGAGATCAAAACCTGGCCAGGATCGGACCACTATAAGTCCGGAAATTCGTAAGAACGATGAATCTTTAGCAATTTCCGGTCAAGATTCCATGGGAATATTCTCAGAAATTCTAAACGCACACGAATTCGTCAACTTCGAGATAGATACTGGCTCCGAGATCGAAACCTGGCCAGGATCGGAGCACTATAAGTCTGGAAATTCTTAAGAACGATGAATCTTTTGCAGTTTTTTTCCAAGATTTCATGGGAATATTCTCAGAAACCCGAAACGCACACGAATTTGTCAACTTCGAGATAGATACTGGCTCCGAGATCGAAACCTGACCAAGATCAGACCATTATAAGTCTAGAAATTTGTGAGAAAGATGAATCTTTAGCAGTTTCCGGGCTAGATTCCATGGGAATATTCTCAGAAACCTTAAACGCACACAAATTCGTCAACTTCGAGATAGATTCTGGCTCCGAGATCGAAACCTGGCCTGGATGAGACCACTATAAGTCTGGAAATTCGTCAGAACGATGAATTTTTAGCAGTTTCCGGGATAGATTCCATGGGAGTATTCACGGAAACCCTAAATGCACACGAATTCGTTAAATTCGAGACAGATACTGGCTCCGAGATCGAAACCTGGCCAGGATCGGACCACTATAATATGGAAATTCGTAAGAACGATGAATCTTTAGCAGTTTCCAGGCTAGATTCCATGGGAATATTATCAGAAACCCTAAACGCACACAAATTCGTCAACTTCGAGATAGATGCTGGCTCCGAGATCGAAACCTGGCCAGGATCGGACCACTATAAGTCTGGAAATTCGTAAGAACGATGAATCTTTAGCAGTTTCCGGGCTAGATTCCATGGGAATGTTCACGGAAACCCTAACCGCACACGAATTCGTTAAATTCGAGAAAGATACTGGCTCTGAGATCGAAACCTGGTCAGGATCGGACCACTATAAGTCTGGAAATTCGTAAGAACGATGAATCTTTAGCAGTTTCCTGCCAAAATTCCATGGGAATATTCTCAGAAACCCTAAACGCACACGAATTCGTCAACTTCGAGATAGATACTGGCTCAGAGATCGAAACCTGTTCAGGATTGGACCACTATAAGTCCGGAAATTCGTAAGAACGATGAATCTTTAGCAATTTCCTGCCAAGATTCCATGGTAATATTCTCAGAAACCCTAAACGCACACAAATTCGTCAACTTCGAGATAGATGATGGCTCCGAGATCGAAACCTGCCCAGGATCGGACCACTATAAGTCTGAAAATTCGTAAAAACGATGAATCTTTAGCAGTTTCCGGGCTAGATTCCATGGGAATGTTCACGGAAACCCTAAATGCACACGAATTCGTTAAATTCGAGACAGATACTGTCTCCCAGATCGAAACCTGGCGAGGATCGGACCACTATAAGTCTGGAAATTCGTAAGAACGATGAATCTTTAGCAGTTTCCTGCCAAAATTCCATGGGAATATTCTCAGAAACCCTAAACGCACACGAATTCGTCAACTTCGAGATAGATAATGGCTCCGAGATCGAAACCTGGCCAGGATCGGACCACTGTAAGTCTGGAAATTCGTAAGAACGATGAATCTTTAGAAGTTTCCGGGATAGATTCCATGGGAATGTTCACGGAAACCCTAAACGTACACGAATTCGTTAACTTTGAGACAGATACTGGCTCTGAGATCGAAACCTGGCCAGGATCGGACCACTATAAGTCTGGAAATTCATAAGAACGATGAATCTTTAGCAGTTTCCTGCTAAGATTCCATGGGAATATTCTCCGAAACCCTAAACGCACACGAATTCGTCAACTTCGAGATAGATACTGGCTCCGAGATTGAAGCCTGGCCAGGATCGGACCACTATAAGTCTGGAAATTCGTCAGAACAATGAATCTTTAGCAGTTTCAGGCCAATATTCCATTGGAATATTCTTAGAAACCCTAAACGCATACGAATTCGTCAACTTCGAGATAGATACTGGCTCCGAGATCGAAACCTGGCCAGGATCAGACCACTATAAGTCTGGAAATTCGTAAGAACGATGAATCTTTAGCAGTTTCCGGGCTAGATTCCATGGGAATGTTCACGGAAACCCTAAACATACACGAATTCATTAACATCGAGACAGATACTGGATCTGAGATCGAAACCTGGCCAGGATCAGACCACTATAAGTCTAGAAATTTATAAGAACGATGAATCTTTAGCAGTTTCCGGCTAAGATTCCATGGGAATATTTTCAGAAACCCTAAACGCACACGAATTCGTCAACTTCGAGATAGATACTGGCTCCGAGATTGAAACCTGGCCAGGATCGGACCACTATAAGTCTGGAAATTCGTCAGAACAATGAATCTTTAGCAGTTTCAGGCCAATATTCCATTGGAATATTCTTAGAAACCCTAAACGCATACGAATTCGTCAACTTCGAGATAGATACTGGCTCCGAAATCGAAACCTGGCCAGGATCAGACCACTATAAGTCTGGAAATTCGTAAGAACGATGAATCTTTAGCAGTTTCCGGTCAAGATTCCATGGGAATATTCTCAGAAACCTTAAACGAACACAAATTCGTCAACTTCGAGATAGATACTGGCTCCGAGATCGAAACCTGGCCAGGATTGGACCACTATAAGTCTGGAAATTCGTAAGAAAGATGAATCTTTAGCAATTTCCGTCCAAGATTCCATGAGAATATTCTCAGAAACCCTAAACGCACACAAATTCGTCAACTTCGAGACAGATACTGGCTCCGAGATCGAAACCTGTCCAGGATCGGACCACTATAAGTCTGGAAATTGGTAAGAACGATGAATCCTTAGCAGTTTCCGGGTTAGATTCTATGGGAATGTTCACGGAAACCCTAAACGCACACGAATTCGTTAACTTCGAGATAGATACTGGCTCCGAGATCGAAAAATGCCTAGGATCGGACCACTATAAGTCCGGAAATTCGTAAGAACGATGAATCTTAACAGTTTCCGGCCAAGATTCCATGGGAATATTCTCAGAAACCCTTATCGCACATGAATTCGTCAACTTCGAGATAGATACTGGCTCCGAGATCGAAACCTGGCCAGGATTGGACCACTATAAGTCTGGAAATTCGTCAGAACGACGAATCTTTAGCAGTTTCCGGCAAAGATTCCATGGGAATATTCTTAGAAACCCTAAACGCACACGAATTCGTCAACTTCGAGATAGATACTGGCTCCGAGATTGAAACCTAGCCAGGATCAGACCACTATAAGTCTGGAAATTCGTCAGAACGATGAATCTTTAGCAGTTTCCGGCAAAGATTCCATGGGAATATTTTAAGAAACCCTAAACGCACACAAATTCGTCAACTTCGAGATAGATACCGGCTCCGAGATCGAAACCTGGCCAGGATCAGACCACTATAAGTCTGGAAATTCATAAGAACGATGAATCTTTAGCAATTTCCGGCCAAGATTCCATTTGAATATTCTCAGAAACCCTAAACACACACAAATTCGTCAACTTCGAAATAGATACTGGCTCCGAGATCGAAACCTGGCCAGGATCGGACCACTATAAGTCTGGAAATTCGTTAGAACGATGAATCTTTAGCAGTTTCTGTCCAAGATTCCATGGGAATATTCTCACAAACCCTAAACGCATACGAATTCGTCAACTTCGAGATAGATACTGGCTCCGAGATCGAAATCTGGCCAGGATCGGACCACTATAAGTCTGGAAATTCGTCAAAACGATGAATCTTTAGCAGTTTCCGGGATAGATTCTCAGAAACCCTAAACGAACATGAATTCGTCAACTTCGAGATAGATACTAGCTCCGATATCGAAATCTGGCCAGGATCGGATCACTATAAGACTGGAAATTCGTCAGTACGATGAATCTTTAGCAGTTTTCGGCCAAGATTCCATGGGAATATTCTGAGAAACCCAAAACGCACACGAATTCGTCAACTTCGAGATAGATACTGGCTCCGAGATCGAAACCTAGCTGAGATCAGACCACTATAAGTCTGGAAATTCGTAAGAACGATGAATCTTTAGGAGTTTCCGGCCAAGATTCCATGGGAATATTCTCAGAAATCCTAAACGCACACAAATTCGTCAACTTCGAGATAGATATTGGCTCCGAGATCAAAACCTGGCCAGGATCGGACCACTATAAGTCTGTAAATTCGTAAGAACGATGAATCTTTAGCAATTTTCGGCCAAGATTCCATGGGAATATTCACAGAAATTCTAAACGCACACGAATTCGTCAACTTCGAGATAAATACTGGCTCCGAGATCGAAACCTGGCCAGAGTCGGACCACTATAAGTCTGGAAATTCATAAGAACAATAAATATTTAGCAGTTTCCAGCCAAGATTCCATGGGAATATTCTCAGAAACCCTAACGCACACAAATTCGTCAACTTCGAGATAGATACTAGCTCCGAGATCGAAACCTGGCCAGGATCGGACCACTATAAGTCCGGAAATTCGTAAGAACGATGAATCTTTAGCAATTTCCGGCCAAGATTCCATGGGAATATTCTCAGAAATTCTAAACACAGACGAATTCGTCAACTTCGAGATAGATACTGGCTCCGAGATCGAAACCTGGCCATGATCGGACCACTATAAGTCTGGAAATTCGTAAGAACGATGAATCTTTAGCAATTTTCGGCTAAGATTCCATGGGAATATTCACAGAAATTCTAAAAGCACACGAATTCGTCAACTTCGAGATAAATACTGGCTCCGAGATCGAAACCTGGCAAGAGTCGGACCACTATAAGTCAGGAAATTCATAAGAACAATAAATCTTTAGCAGTTTCCAGCCAAGATTCCATGGGAATATTCTCAGAAAACCCTAACACACACAAATTCGTCAACTTCGAGATAGATATACTGGCTCCGAGATCGAAACCTGGACAGGATCGGACCACTATAAGTCCGGAAATTCGTAAGAACGATGAATCTTTAGCAATTTCCGGTCAAGATTCCATGGGAATATTCTCAGAAATTCTAAACGCACACGAATTCGTCAACTTCGAGATAGATACTGGCTCCGAGATCGAAACCTGGCCAGGATCGGAGCACTATAAGTCTGGAAATTCTTAAGAACGATGAATCTTTTGCAGTTTTTTTCCAAGATTTCATGGGAATATTCTCAGAAACCCGAAACGCACACGAATTTGTCAACTTCGAGATAGATACTGGCTCCGAGATCGAAACCTGACCAAGATCAGACCATTATAAGTCTAGAAATTTGTGAGAAAGATGAATCTTTAGCAGTTTCCGGGCTAGATTCCATGGGAATATTCTCAGAAACCTTAAACGCACACAAATTCGTCAACTTCGAGATAGATTCTGGCTCCGAGATCGAAACCTGGCCTGGATGAGACCACTATAAGTCTGGAAATTCGTCAGAACGATGAATTTTTAGCAGTTTCCGGGATAGATTCCATGGGAGTATTCACGGAAACCCTAAATGCACACGAATTCGTTAAATTCGAGACAGATACTGGCTCCGAGATCGAAACCTGGCCAGGATCGGACCACTATAATATGGAAATTCGTAAGAACGATGAATCTTTAGCAGTTTCCAGGCTAGATTCCATGGGAATATTATCAGAAACCCTAAACGCACACAAATTCGTCAACTTCGAGATAGATGCTGGCTCCGAGATCGAAACCTGGCCAGGATCGGACCACTATAAGTCTGGAAATTCGTAAGAACGATGAATCTTTAGCAGTTTCCGGGCTAGATTCCATGGGAATGTTCACGGAAACCCTAAACGCACAAAAATTCGTTAAATTCGAGAAAGATACTGGCTCTGAGATCGAAACCTGGCCAGGATCGGACCACTATAAGTCTGAAAATTCGTAAGAACGATGAATCTTTAGCAGTTTCCTGCCAAAATTCCATGGGAATATTCTCAGAAACCCTAAACGCACACGAATTCGTCAACTTCGAGATAGATAATGGCTCCGAGATCGAAACCTGGCCAGGATCGGACCACTGTAAGTCTGGAAATTCGTAAGAACGATGAATCTTTAGAAGTTTCCGGGCTAGATTCCATGGGAATGTTCACGGAAACCCTAAACGTACACGAATTCGTTAACTACGAGACAGATACTGGCTCTGAGATCGAAACCTGGCCAGGATCGGACCACTATAAGTCTGGAAATTCATAAGAACGATGAATCTTTAGCAGTTTCCGGCTAAGATTCCATGGGAATATTCTGAGAAACCCAAAACGCACACGAATTCGTCAACTTCGAGATAGATACTGGCTCCGAGATTGAAACCTGGCCAGGATCGGACCACTATAAGTCTGGAAATTCGTCAGAACAATGAATCTTTAGCAGTTTCAGGCCAATATTCCATTGGAATATTCTTAGAAACCCTAAACGCATACGAATTCGTCAACTTCGAGATAGATACTGGCTCCGAGATCGAAACCTGGCCAGGATCAGACCACTATAAGTCTGGAAATTCGTAAGAACGATGAATCTTTAGCAGTTTCCGGGCTAGATTCCATGGGAATGTTCACGGAAACCCTAAACATACACGAATTCATTAACTTCGAGACAGATACTGGCTCTGAGATCGAAACCTGGCCAGGATCGGACCACTATAAGTCTAGAAATTTATAAGAACGATGAATCTTTAGCAGTTTTCGGCTAAGATTCCATGGGAATATTCTCAGAAACCCTAAACGCACACGAATTCGTCAACTTCGAGATAGATACTGGCTCCGAGATTGAAACCTGGCCAGGATCAGACCACTATAAGTCTGGAAATTCGTAAGAACGATGAATCTTTAGCAGTTTCCGGTCAAGATTCCATGGGAATATTCTCAGAAACGCTAAACGAACACAAATTCGTCAACTTCGAGATAGATACTGGCTCCGAGATCGAAACCTGGCCAGGATCGGACCACTATAAGTCTGGAAATTCGTAAGAAAGATGAATCTTTAGCAATTTCCGTCCAAGATTCCATGAGAATATTCTCAGAAACCCTAAACGCACACAAATTCGTCAACTTCGAGACAGATACTGGCTCCGAGATCGAAACCTGTCCAGGATCGGACCACTATAAGTCTGGAAATTGGTAAGAACGATGAATCCTTAGCAGTTTCCGGGTTAGATTCTATGGGAATGTTCACGGAAACCCTAAACGCACACGAATTCGTTAACTTCGAGATAGATACTGGCTCCGAGATCGAAAAATGCCCAGGATCGGACCACTATAAGTCCGGAAATTCGAAAGAACGATGAATCTTAACAGTTTCCGGCCAAGATTCCAGGGGAATATTCTCAGAAACCCTTATCGCACATGAATTCGTCAACTTCGAGATAGATACTGGCTCCGAGATCGAAACCTGGCCAGGATTGGACCACTATAATTCTGGAAATTCGTCAGAACGACGAATCTTTAGCAGTTTCCGGCAAAGATTCCATGGGAATATTCTTAGAAACCCTAAACGCACACGAATTCGTCTACTTCGAGATAGATACTGGATCCGAGATCGAAACCTGGCCAGGATCAGACCAATATAAGTCTGGAAATTCGTCTGAACGACGAATGTTTAGCAGTTTCGGGCAAAGATTCCATGGGAATATTCTAAGAAACCCTAAACACACACAAATTCGTCAACTTCGAGATAGATACTGGCTCCGAGATTGAAACCTGGCCAGGATCGGACCACTATAAGTCTGGAAATTCGTAAGAACGATGAATCTTTAGCAATTTCCGGCCAAGATTCCATTTGAATATTCTCAGAAACCCTAAACACACACAAATTCGTCAACTTCGAAATAGATACTTGCTCCGAGATCGAAACCTGGCCAGGATCGGACCACTATAAGTCTGGAAATTCGTAAGAACGATGAATCTTTAGCAGTTTCTGTCAAAGATTCCATGGGAATATTCTCACAAACCCTAAACGCATACGAATTCGTCAACTTCGAGATAGATACTGGCTCCGAGATCGAAATCTGGCCAGGATCGGACCACTATAAGTCTGGAAATTCGTCAAAACGATGAATCTTTAGCAGTTTCCGGGATAGATTCTCAGAAACCCTAAACGAACATGAATTCGTCAACAGATAGATACTAAATCCGATATCGAAACCTGGCCAGGATCGGATCACTATAAGACTTGAAATTCGTCAGTACGATGAATCTTTAGCAGTTTTCGGCCAAGATTCCATGGGAATATTCTGAGAAACCCAAAACGCACACGAATTCGTCAACTTCGAGATAGATACTGGCTCCGAGATCGAAACCTAGCTGAGATCAGACCACTATAAGTCTGGAAATTCGTAAGAACGATGAATCTTTAGGAGTTTCCGGCCAAGATTCGATGGGAATATTCTCAGAAATCCTAAACGCACACAAATTCGTCAACTTCGAGATAGATATTGGCTCCGAGATCAAAACCTGGCCAGGATCGGACCACTATAAGTCTGGAAATTCGTAAGAACGATGAATCTTTAGCAATTTTCGGCCAAGATTCCATGGGAATATTCACAGAAATTCTAAACGCACACGAATTCGTCAACTTCGAGATAAATACTGGCTCCGAGATCGAAACCTGGCCAGAGTCGGACCACTATAAGTCTGGAAATTCATAAGAACAATAAATATTTAGCAGTTTCCAGCCAAGATTCCATGGGAATATTCTCAGAAACCCTAACGCACACAAATTCGTCAACTTCGAGATAGATACTAGCTCCGAGATCGAAACCTGGACAGGATCGGACCACTATAAGTCCGGAAATTCGTAAGAACGATGAATCTTTAGCAATTTCCGGTCAGGATTCCATGGGAATATTCTCAGAAATTCTAAACGCACACGAATTCGTCAACTTCGAGATAGATACTGGCTCCGAGATCGAAACCTGGCCAGGATCGGAGCACTATAAGTCTGGATATTCTTAAGAACGATGAATCTTTAGCAGTTTTTGTCCAAGATTCCATGGGAATATTCTCTGAAACCCTAAACGCACACGAATTTGTCAACTTCGAGATAGATACTGGCTCCGAGATCGAAACCTGGCCAAGATCAGACCACTATAAGTCTAGAAATTTGTGAGAACGATGAATCTTTAGAAGTTTCCGGGCTAGATTCCATGGGAATATTCTCAGAAACCTTAAACGCACACAAATTCGTCAACTTCGAGATAGATTCTGGCTCCGAGATCGAAACCTGGCCTGGATGAGACCACTATAAGTCTGGAAATTCGTCAGAACGATGAATTTTTAGCAGTTTCCGGGATAGATTCCATGGGAGTATTCACGGAAACCCTAAACACACACGAATTCGTCAACTTCAAGATATATATTGGCTCCGAGATCGAAACCTGACCATGATCGGACCACTATAATATGGAAATTCGTAAGAACGATGAATCTTTTGCAGTTTCCAGGCTAGATTCCATGGGAATATTATCATAAACCCTAAACGCACACAAATTCGTCAACTTCGAGATAGATGCTGGCTCCGAGATTGAAACCTGGCCAGGATCGGACCACTATAAGTCTGGAAATTCGTAAGAACGATGAATCTTTAGCAATTTCCGGTCAAGATTCCATTTCAATATTCTCAGAAACCCTAAACACACACAAATTCGTCAACTTCGAAATAGATACTGGCTCCGAGATCGAAACCTGGCCAGGATCGGACCACTATAAGTCTATAAATTCGTAAGAACGATGAATCTTTAGCAGTTTCTGTCCAAGATTCCATGGGAATATTCTCACAAACCCTAAACGCATACGAATTCGTCAACTTCGAGATAGATACTGGCTCCGAGATCGAAATCTGGCCAGGATCGGACCACTATAAGTCTGGAAATTTGTCAAAACGATGAATCTTTAGCAGTTTCCGGGATAGATTCTCAGAAACCCTAAACGAACATGAATTCGTCAACTTCGAGATAGATACTAGCTCCGATATCGAAACCTGGCCAGGATCGGATCACTATAAGACTGGAAATTCGTCAGTACGATGAATCTTTAGCAGTTTTCGGCCAAGATTCCATGGGAATATTCTGAGAAACCCAAAATACACACGAATTCGTCAACTTCGAGATAGATACTGGCTCCGAGATCGAAACCTAGCTAGGATCAGACCACTATAAGTCTGGAAATTCGTAAGAACGATGAATCTTTAGGAGTTTCCGGCCAAGATTTCATGGGAATATTCTCAGAAATACTAAACGCACACAAATTCGTCAACTTCGAGATAGATATTGGCTCCGAGATCAAAACCTGGCCAGGATCGGACCACTATAAGTCTGGAAATTCGAAAGAACGATGAATCTTTAGCAATTTTCGGCCAAGATTCCATGGGAATATTCACAGGAATTCTAAACGCACACGAATTCGTCAACTTCGAGATAAATACTGGCTCCGAGATCGAAACCTGGCCAGAGTCGGACCACTATAAGTCTGGAAATTCATAAGAACAATAAATATTTAGCAGTTTCCAGCCAAGATTCCATGGGAATATTCTCAGAAACCCTAACACACACAAATTCGTCAACTTCGAGATAGATACTAGCTCCGAGATCGAAACCTGGCCAGGATCGGACCACTATAACTCCGAAAATTCGTAAGAACGATGAATCTTTAGCAATTTCCGGTCAAGATTCCATGGGAATATTCTCTGAAATTCTAAACGCACACGAATTCGTCAACTTCGAGATAGATACTGGCTCCGAGATCGAAACCTGGCCAGGATCGGAGCACTATAAGTCTGGATATTCTTAAGAACGATGATTCTTTAGCAGTTTTTGTCCAAGATTCCATGGGAATATTCTCTGAAACCCTAAACGCACAAGAATTTGTCAACTTCGAGATAGATACTGGCTCCGAGATCGAAACCTGGCCAAGATCAGACCACTATAAGTCTAGAAATTTGTGAGAACGATGAATCTTTAGCAGTTTCCGGGCTAGATTCCATGAGAATATTTTCAGAAAACTTAAACGCACACAAATTCGTCAACTTCGAGATAGATTCTGGCTCCGAGATCGAAACCTGGCCTGGATGAGACCACTATAAGTCTGGAAATTCGTCAGAACGATGAATTTTTTGCAGTTTCCGGGATAGATTCCATGGGAGTATTCAGGGAAACCCTAAACACACACGAATTCGTCAACTTCAAGATATATATTGGCTCCGAGATCGAAACCTGACCATGATCGGACCACTATAAAATGGAAATTCGTAAGAACGATGAATCTTTTGCAGTTTCCAGGCTAGATTCCATGGGAATATTATCAGAAACCCTAAACGCACACAAATTCGTCAACTTCGAGATAGATTCTGGCTCCGAGATTGAAACCTGACCAGGATCGGACCACTATAAGTCTGGGAATTCGTAAGAACGATGAATCTTTAGCAGTTTCCGGGCTAGATTCCATGGGAATGTTCACGGAAACCCTAAACGCACACGAATTCGTTAAATTCGAGAAAGATACTGGCTCTGAGATCGAAACCTGGCCAGGATCGGACCACTATAAGTCTGGAAATTCGTAAGAACTATGAATCTTTAGCAGTTTCCTGCCAAGATTCCATGGTAATATTCTCAGAAACCCTAAACGCACACAAATTCGTCAACTTCGAGATAGATGATGGCTCCGAGATCGAAACCTGCCCAGGATAGGACCACTATAAGTCTGAAAATTCGTAAAAACGATGAATCTTTAGCAGTTTCCGGGCTAGATTCCATGGGAATGTTCACGGAAACCCTAAATGCACACGAATTCGTTAAATTCGAGACAGATACTGGCTCTGAGATCGAAACCTGTCCAGGATCGGACCACTATAAGTCTGGAAATTCGTAAGAACGATGAATCTTTAGCAGTTTCCAGCCAAAATTCCATGGGAATATTCTCGGAAACCCTAAACGCACACGAATTCGTCAACTTCGAGATAGATAATGGCTCCGAGATCGAAACCTGGCCAGGATCGGACCACTGTAAGTCTGGAAATTCGTAAGAACGATGAATCTTTAGAAGTTTCCGGGCTAGATTCCATGGGAATGTTCACGGAAACCCTAAACGTACATGAATTCGTTAACTTCGAGACAGATACTGGCTCTGAGATCGAAACCTGGCCAGGATCGGACAACTATAAGTCTGGAAAGAACGATGAATCTTTAGCAGTTTCCGGCTAAGATTCCATGGGAATATTCTCAGAAACCCTAAACGCACATGAATTCGTCAACTTCGAGATAGATACTGGCTCCGAGATTGAAACCTGGCCAGGATCGGACCACTATAAGTCTGGAAATTCGTCAGAACAATGAATCTTTAGCAGTTTCAGGCCAATATTCCATTGGAATATTCTTAGAAACCCTAAACGCATACGAATTCGTAAACTTCGAGATAGATACTGGCTCCGAGATCGAAACCTGGCCAGGATCAGACCACTATAAGTCTGGAAATTCGTAAGAACGATGAATCTTTAGCAGTTTTCGGGCTAGATTCCATGGGAATGTTCACGGAAACCCTAAACATACACGAATTCATTAACTTCGAGACAGATACTGGCTCTGAGATCGAAACCTGGCCAATATCGGACCACTATAAGTCTAGAAATTTATAAGAACGATGAATCTTTAGCAGTTTCCGGCTAAGATTCCATGGGAATATTCTCAGAAACCCTAAACGCACACGAATTCGTCAACTTCGGGATAGATACTGGCTCCGAGATTGAAACCTGGCCAAGATCGGACCACTATAAGTCTGGAAATTCGTCAGAACAATGAATCTTTAGCAGTTTCAGGCCAATATTCCATTGGAATATTCTTAGAAACCCTAAACGCATACGAATTCGTCAACTTCGAGATAGATACTGGCTCCAAAATCGAAACCTGGCCAGCATCAGACCACTATAAGTCTGGAAATTCGTAAGAACGATGAATCTTTAGCAGTTTCCGGTCAAGATTCCATGGGAATATTCTCAGAAACCCTAAACGAACACAAATTCGTCAACTTTGAGATAGATACTGGCTCCGAGATCGAAACCTGGCCAAGATCGGACCACTATAAGTCTGGAAATTCGTAAGAAAGATGAATCTTTAGCAATTTCCGTCCAAGATTCCATGAGAATATTCTCAGAAACCCTAAACGCACACAAATTCGTCAACTTCGAGACAGATACTGGCTCCGAGATCGAAACCTGTCCAGGATCGGACCACTATAAGTCTGGAAATTGGTAAGAACGATGAATCCTTAGCAGTTTCCGGGTTAGATTCTATGGGAATGTTCACGGAAACCCTAAACGCACACGAATTCGTTAACTTCGAGATAAATACTGGCTCCGAGATCGAAAAATGCCCAGGATCGGACCACTATAAGTCCGGAAATTCGTAAGAACGATGAATCTTAACAGTTTCCGTCCAAGATTCCATGGGAATATTCTCAGAAACCCTTATAGCACATGAATTCGTCAACTTCGAGATAGATACTGGCTCCGAGATCGAAACCTGGCCAGGATTGGACCACTATAAGTCTGGAAATTCGTCAGAACGACGAATCTTTAGCAGTTTCCGGCAAAGATTCCATGGGAATATTCTAAGAAACCCTAAACGCACACAAATTCGTCAACTTCGAGATAGATACTGGCTCCGAGATCGAAACCTGGCCAGGATCGGATCACTATAAGTCTGGAAATTCGTAAGAACGATGAATCTTTAGCAATTTCCGGCCAAGATTCCATTTGAATATTCTCAGAAACCCTAAACACACACAAATTCGTCAACTTCGAAATAGATACTGGATCCGAGATCGAAACCTGGCCAGGATCAGACCACTATAAGTCTGGAAATTCGTAAGAACGATGAATCTTTAGCAGTTTCTGTCCAAGATTCCATGGGTATATTCTCACAAACACTAAACGCATACGAATTCGTCAACTTCGAGATAGATACTGGCTCCGAGATCGAAATCTGGCCAGGATCGGACCACTATAAGTCTGGAAATTCGTCAGAACGACGAATCTTTAGCAGTTTCCGGCAAAGATTCCATGGGAATATTCTAAGAAACCCTAAACGCACACAAATTCGTCAACTTCGAGATAGATACTGGCTCCGAGATCGAAACCTGGCCAGGATCGGACCACTATAAGTCTGGAAATTCGTAAGAACGATGAATCTTTAGCAATTTCCGGCCAAGATTCCATTTGAATATTCTCAGAAACCCTAAACACACACAAATTCGTCAACTTCGAAATAGATACTGGCTCCGAGATCGAAACCTGGCCAGGATCGGACCACTATAAGTCTGGAAATTCGTAAGAACGATGAATCTTTAGCAGTTTCTGTCCAAGATTCCATGGGAATATTCTCACAAACCCTAAACGCATACGAATTCGTCAACTTCGAGATAGATACTGGCTCCGAGATCGAAATCTGGCCAGGATCGGACCACTATAAGTCTGGAAATTCGTCAAAACGATGAATCTTTAGCAGTTTCCGGGATAGATTCTCAGAAACCCTAAACGAACATGAATTCGTCAACTTCGAGATAGATACTAGCTCCGATATCGAAATCTGGCCAGGATCGGATCACTATAAGACTGGAAATTCGTCAGTACGATGAATCTTTAGCAGTTTTCGGCCAAGATTCCATGGGAATATTCTGAGAAACCCAAAACGCACACGAATTCGTCAACTTCGAGATAGATACTGGCTCCGAGATCGAAACCTAGCTGAGATCAGACCACTATAAGTCTGGAAATTCGTAAGAACGATGAATCTTTAGGAGTTTCCGGCCAAGATTCCATGGGAATATTCTCAGAAATCCTAAACGCACACAAATTCGTCAACTTCGAGATAGATATTGGCTCCGAGATCAAAACCTGGCCAGGATCGGACCACTATAAGTCTGTAAATTCGTAAGAACGATGAATCTTTAGCAATTTTCGGCCAAGATTCCATGGGAATATTCACAGAAATTCTAAACGCACACGAATTCGTCAACTTCGAGATAAATACTGGCTCCGAGATCGAAACCTGGCCAGAGTCGGACCACTATAAGTCTGGAAATTCATAAGAACAATAAATATTTAGCAGTTTCCAGCCAAGATTCCATGGGAATATTCTCAGAAACCCTAACGCACACAAATTCGTCAACTTCGAGATAGATACTAGCTCCGAGATCGAAACCTGGCCAGGATCGGACCACTATAAGTCCGGAAATTCGTAAGAACGATGAATCTTTAGCAAT
The DNA here is from genome assembly GCF_003573695.1 of Papaver somniferum. NCBI lineage: Eukaryota > Viridiplantae > Streptophyta > Magnoliopsida > Ranunculales > Papaveraceae > Papaver > Papaver somniferum. The sequence continues at coordinate 14,108,063 of NW_020620825.1, read as the reverse complement.
TTCCGGCCAAGATTCCATGGGAATATTCTCAGAAATTCTAAACACAGACGAATTCGTCAACTTCGAGATAGATACTGGCTCCGAGATCGAAACCTGGCCATGATCGGACCACTATAAGTCTGGAAATTCGTAAGAACGATGAATCTTTAGCAATTTTCGGCTAAGATTCCATGGGAATATTCACAGAAATTCTAAAAGCACACGAATTCGTCAACTTCGAGATAAATACTGGCTCCGAGATCGAAACCTGGCAAGAGTCGGACCACTATAAGTCAGGAAATTCATAAGAACAATAAATCTTTAGCAGTTTCCAGCCAAGATTCCATGGGAATATTCTCAGAAAACCCTAACACACACAAATTCGTCAACTTCGAGATAGATATACTGGCTCCGAGATCGAAACCTGGACAGGATCGGACCACTATAAGTCCGGAAATTCGTAAGAACGATGAATCTTTAGCAATTTCCGGTCAAGATTCCATGGGAATATTCTCAGAAATTCTAAACGCACACGAATTCGTCAACTTCGAGATAGATACTGGCTCCGAGATCGAAACCTGGCCAGGATCGGAGCACTATAAGTCTGGAAATTCTTAAGAACGATGAATCTTTTGCAGTTTTTTTCCAAGATTTCATGGGAATATTCTCAGAAACCCGAAACGCACACGAATTTGTCAACTTCGAGATAGATACTGGCTCCGAGATCGAAACCTGACCAAGATCAGACCATTATAAGTCTAGAAATTTGTGAGAAAGATGAATCTTTAGCAGTTTCCGGGCTAGATTCCATGGGAATATTCTCAGAAACCTTAAACGCACACAAATTCGTCAACTTCGAGATAGATTCTGGCTCCGAGATCGAAACCTGGCCTGGATGAGACCACTATAAGTCTGGAAATTCGTCAGAACGATGAATTTTTAGCAGTTTCCGGGATAGATTCCATGGGAGTATTCACGGAAACCCTAAATGCACACGAATTCGTTAAATTCGAGACAGATACTGGCTCCGAGATCGAAACCTGGCCAGGATCGGACCACTATAATATGGAAATTCGTAAGAACGATGAATCTTTAGCAGTTTCCAGGCTAGATTCCATGGGAATATTATCAGAAACCCTAAACGCACACAAATTCGTCAACTTCGAGATAGATGCTGGCTCCGAGATCGAAACCTGGCCAGGATCGGACCACTATAAGTCTGGAAATTCGTAAGAACGATGAATCTTTAGCAGTTTCCGGGCTAGATTCCATGGGAATGTTCACGGAAACCCTAAACGCACAAAAATTCGTTAAATTCGAGAAAGATACTGGCTCTGAGATCGAAACCTGGCCAGGATCGGACCACTATAAGTCTGAAAATTCGTAAGAACGATGAATCTTTAGCAGTTTCCTGCCAAAATTCCATGGGAATATTCTCAGAAACCCTAAACGCACACGAATTCGTCAACTTCGAGATAGATAATGGCTCCGAGATCGAAACCTGGCCAGGATCGGACCACTGTAAGTCTGGAAATTCGTAAGAACGATGAATCTTTAGAAGTTTCCGGGCTAGATTCCATGGGAATGTTCACGGAAACCCTAAACGTACACGAATTCGTTAACTACGAGACAGATACTGGCTCTGAGATCGAAACCTGGCCAGGATCGGACCACTATAAGTCTGGAAATTCATAAGAACGATGAATCTTTAGCAGTTTCCGGCTAAGATTCCATGGGAATATTCTGAGAAACCCAAAACGCACACGAATTCGTCAACTTCGAGATAGATACTGGCTCCGAGATTGAAACCTGGCCAGGATCGGACCACTATAAGTCTGGAAATTCGTCAGAACAATGAATCTTTAGCAGTTTCAGGCCAATATTCCATTGGAATATTCTTAGAAACCCTAAACGCATACGAATTCGTCAACTTCGAGATAGATACTGGCTCCGAGATCGAAACCTGGCCAGGATCAGACCACTATAAATCTGGAAATTCGTAAGAACGATGAATCTTTAGCAGTTTCCGGGCTAGATTCCATGGGAATGTTCACGGAAACCCTAAACATACACGAATTCATTAACTTCGAGACAAATACTGGCTCTGAGATCGAAACCTGGCCAGGATCGGACCACTATAAGTCTAGAAATTTATAAGAACGATGAATCTTTAGCAGTTTTCGGCTAAGATTCCATGGGAATATTCTCAGAAACCCTAAACGCACACGAATTCGTCAACTTCGAGATAGATACTGGCTCCGAGATTGAAACCTGGCCAGGATCAGACCACTATAAGTCTGGAAATTCGTAAGAACGATGAATCTTTAGCAGTTTCCGGTCAAGATTCCATGGGAATATTCTCAGAAACGCTAAACGAACACAAATTCGTCAACTTCGAGATAGATACTGGCTCCGAGATCGAAACCTGGCCAGGATCGGACCACTATAAGTCTGGAAATTCGTAAGAAAGATGAATCTTTAGCAATTTCCGTCCAAGATTCCATGAGAATATTCTCAGAAACCCTAAACGCACACAAATTCGTCAACTTCGAGACAGATACTGGCTCCGAGATCGAAACCTGTCCAGGATCGGACCACTATAAGTCTGGAAATTGGTAAGAACGATGAATCCTTAGCAGTTTCCGGGTTAGATTCTATGGGAATGTTCACGGAAACCCTAAACGCACATGAATTCGTTAACTTCGAGATAGATACTGGCTCCGAGATCGAAGAATGCCCAGGATCGGACCACTATAAGTCCGGAAATTCGTAAGAACGATGAATCTTAACAGTTTCCGGCCAAGATTCCATGGGAATATTCTCAGAAACCCTTATCGCACATGAATTCGTCAACTTCGAGATAGATACTGGCTCCGAGATCGAAACCTGGCCAGGATTGGACCACTATAAGTCTGGAAATTCGTCAGAACGACGAATCTTTAGCAGTTTCCGGCAAAGATTCCATGGGAATATTCTTAGAAACCCTAAACGGACACGAATTCGTCAACTTCAAGATAGATAATGGCTCCGAGATCGAAACCTGGCCAGGATCAGACCACTATAAGTCTAGAAATTCGTCAGAACGACGAATCTTTAGCAGTTTCCGGCAAATGTTCCATGGGAATATTCTAAGAAACCCTAAACGCACACAAATTCGTCAACTTCGAGATAGATACTGGCTCCGAGATCGAAACCTGGCCAGGATCGGACCACTATAAGTCTGGAAATTCGTAAGAACGATGAATCTTTAGCAATTTCCGGCCAAGATTCCATTTGAATATTCTCAGAAACCCTAAACACACACAAATTCGTCAACTTCGAAATAGATACTGGATCCGAGATCGAAACCTGGCCAGGATCAGACCACTATAAGTCTGGAAATTCGTAAGAACGATGAATCTTTAGCAGTTTCTGTCCAAGATTCCATGGGTATATTCTCACAAACCCTAAACGCATACGAATTCGTCAACTTCGAGATAGATACTGGCTCCGAGATCGAAATCTGGCCAGGATCGGACCACTATAAGTCTGGAAATTCGTCAAAACGATGAATCTTTAGCAGTTTCCGGGATAGATTCTCAGAAACCCTAAAAGAACATGAATTCGTCAACTTCGAGATAGATACTAGCTCCGATATCGAAACCTGGCCAGGATCGGATCACTATAAGACTGGAAATTCGTCAGTACGATGAATCTTTAGCAGTTTTCGGCCAAGATTCCATGGGAATATTCTGAGAAACCCAAAACGCACACGAATTCGTCAACTTCGAGATAGATACTGGCTCCGAGATCGAAACCTAGCTGAGATCAGACCACTATAAGTCTGGAAATTCGTAAGAACGATGAATCTTTAGGAGTTTCCGGCCAAGATTCGATGGGAATATTCTCAGAAATCCTAAACGCACACAAATTCGTCAACTTCGAGATAGATATTGGCTCCGAGATCAAAACCTGGCCAGGATCGGACCACTATAAGTCTGGAAATTCGTAAGAACGATGAATCTTTAGCAATTTTCGGCCAAGATTCCATGGGAATATTCACAGAAATTCTAAACGCACACGAATTCGTCAACTTCGAGATAAATACTGGCTCCGATATCGAAACCTGGCCAGAGTCGGACCACTATAAGTCTGGAAATTCATAAGAACAATAAATATTTAGTAGTTTCCAGCCAAGATTCCATGGGAATATTCTCAGAAACCCTAACGCACACAAATTCGTCAACTTCGAGATAGATACTAGCTCCGAGATCGAAACCTGGCCAGGATCGGACCACTATAACTCCGGAAATTCGTAAGAACGATGAATCTTTAGCAATTTCCGGTCAAGATTCCATGGGAATATTCTCAGAAATTCTAAACACACACGAATTCGTTAACTTCGAGATAGATACTGGCTCCGAGATCGAAACCTGGCCAGGATCGGAGCACTATAAGTCTGGAAATTCTTAAGAACGATGAATCTTTTGCAGTTTTTTTCCAAGATTTCATGGGAATATTCTCAGAAACCCGAAACGCACACGAATTTGTCAACTTCGAGATAGATACTGGCTCCGAGATCGAAACCTGACCAAGATCAGACCATTATAAGTCTAGAAATTTGTGAGAAAGATGAATCTTTAGCAGTTTCCGGGCTAGATTCCATGGGAATATTCTCAGAAACCTTAAACGCACACAAATTCGTCAACTTCGAGATAGATTCTGGCTCCGAGATCGAAACCTGGCCTGGATGAGACCACTATAAGTCTGGAAATTCGTCAGAACGATGAATTTTTAGCAGTTTCCGGGATAGATTCCATGGGAGTATTCACGGAAACCCTAAATGCACACGAATTCGTTAAATTCGAGACAGATACTGGCTCCGAGATCGAAACCTGGCCAGGATCGGACCACTATAATATGGAAATTCGTAAGAACGATGAATCTTTAGCAGTTTCCAGGCTAGATTCCATGGGAATATTATCAGAAACCCTAAACGCACACAAATTCGTCAACTTCGAGATAGATGCTGGCTCCGAGATCGAAACCTGGCCAGGATCGGACCACTATAAGTCTGGAAATTCGTAAGAACGATGAATCTTTAGCAGTTTCCGGGCTAGATTCCATGGGAATGTTCACGGAAACCCTAAACGCACAAAAATTCGTTAAATTCGAGAAAGATACTGGCTCTGAGATCGAAACCTGGCCAGGATCGGACCACTATAAGTCTGAAAATTCGTAAGAACGATGAATCTTTAGCAGTTTCCTGCCAAAATTCCATGGGAATATTCTCAGAAACCCTAAACGCACACGAATTCGTCAACTTCGAGATAGATAATGGCTCCGAGATCGAAACCTGGCCAGGATCGGACCACTGTAAGTCTGGAAATTTGTAAGAACGATGAATCTTTAGAAGTTTCCGGGCTAGATTCCATGGGAATGTTCACGGAAACCCTAAACGTACACGAATTCGTTAACTTCGAGACAGATACTGGCTCTGAGATCGAAACCTGGCCAGGATCGGACCACTATAAGTCTGGAAATTCATAAGAACGATGAATCTTTAGCAGTTTCCGCCTAAGATTCCATGGGAATATTCTCAGAAACCCTAAACGGACACGAATTCGTCAACTTCGAGATAGATACTGGCTCCGAGATTGAAACCTGGCCAGGATCGGACCACTATAAGTCTGGAAATTCGTCAGAACAATGAATCTTTAGCAGTTTCAGGCCAATATTCCATTGAAATATTCTTAGAAACCCTAAACGCATACGAATTCGTCAACTTCGAGATAGATACTGGCTCCGAGATCGAAACCTGGCCAGGATCAGACCACTATAAATCTGGAAATTCGTAAGAACGATGAATCTTTAGCAGTTTCCGGGCTAGATTCCATGGGAATGTTCACGGAAACCCTAAACATACACGAATTCATTAACTTCGAGACAGATACTGGCTCTGAGATCGAAACCTGGCCAGGATCGGACCACTATAAGTCTAGAAATTTATAAGAACGATGAATCTTTAGCAGTTTTCGGCTAAGATTCCATGGGAATATTCTCAGAAACCCTAAACGCACACGAATTCTCAACTTCGAGATAGATACTGGCTCCGAGATTGAAACCTGGCCAGGATCAGACCACTATAAGTCTGGAAATTCGTAAGAACGATGAATCTTTAGCAGTTTCCGGTCAAGATTCCATGGGAATATTCTCAGAAACGCTAAACGAACACAAATTCGTCAACTTCGAGATAGATACTGGCTCCGAGATCGAAACCTGGCCAGGATCGGACCACTATAAGTCTGGAAATTCGTAAGAAAGATGAATCTTTAGCAATTTCCGTCCAAGATTCCATGAGAATATTCTCAGAAACCCTAAACGCACACAAATTCGTCAACTTCGAGACAGATACTGGCTCCGAGATCGAAACCTGTCCAGGATCGGACCACTATAAGTCTGGAAATTGGTAAGAACGATGAATCCTTAGCAGTTTCCGTGTTAGATTTTATGCGAAACTTCACAGAAACCCTAAACGCACACGAATTCGTTAACTTCGAGATAGATACTGGCTCCGAGATCGAAAAATGCCCAGGATCGGACCACTATAAGTCCGGAAATTCGTAAGAACGATGAATCTTAACAGTTTCCGGCCAAGATTCCATGGGAATATTCTCAGAAACCCTTATCGCACATGAATTCGTCAACTTCGAGATAGATACTGGCTCCGAAATCGAAACCTGGCCAGGATTGGACCACTATAAGTCTGGAAATTCGTCAGAACGACGAATCTTTAGCAGTTTCCGGCAAAGATTCCATGGGAATATTCTTAGAAACCCTAAACGCACACGAATTCGTCAACTTCGAGATAGATACTGGCTCCGAGATTGAAACCTAGCCAGGATCAGACCACTATAAGTCTGGAAATTCGTCAGAACGATGAATCTTTAGCAGTTTCCGGCAAAGATTCCATGGGAATATTTTAAGAAACCCTAAACGCACACAAATTCGTCAACTTCGAGATAGATACCGGCTCCGAGATCGAAACCTGGCCAGGATCAGACCACTATAAGTCTGGAAATTCATAAGAACGATGAATCTTTAGCAATTTCCGGCCAAGATTCCATTTGAATATTCTCAGAAACCCTAAACACACACAAATTCGTCAACTTCGAAATAGATACTGGCTCCGAGATCGAAACCTGGCCAGGATCGGACCACTATAAGTCTGGAAATTCGTTAGAACGATGAATCTTTAGCAGTTTCTGTCCAAGATTCCATGGGAATATTCTCACAAACCCTAAACGCATACGAATTCGTCAACTTCGAGATAGATACTGGCTCCGAGATCGAAATCTGGCCAGGATCGGACCACTATAAGTCTGGAAATTCGTCAAAACGATGAATCTTTAGCAGTTTCCGGGATAGATTCTCAGAAACCCTAAACGAACATGAATTCGTCAACTTCGAGATAGATACTAGCTCCGATATCGAAATCTGGCCAGGATCGGATCACTATAAGACTGGAAATTCGTCAGTACGATGAATCTTTAGCAGTTTTCGGCCAAGATTCCATGGGAATATTCTGAGAAACCCAAAACGCACACGAATTCGTCAACTTCGAGATAGATACTGGCTCCGAGATCGAAACCTAGCTAGGATCAGACCACTATAAGTCTGGAAATTCGTAAGAACGATGAATCTTCAGGAGTTTCCGGCCAAGATTCCATGAGAATATTCTCAGAAATCCTAAACGCACACAAATTCGTTAACTTCGAGATAGATATTGGCTCCGAGATCAAAACCTGGCCAGGATCGGACCACTATAAGTCTGGAAATTCGTAAGAACGATGAATCTTTAGCAATTTTCGGCCAAGATTCCATGGGAATATTCACAGAAATTCTAAACGCACACGAATTCGTCAACTTCGAGATAAATACTGGCTCCGAGATCGAAACCTGGCCAGAGTCGGACCACTATAAGTCTGGAAATTCATAAGAACAATAAATATTTAGTAGTTTCCAGCCAAGATTCCATGGGAATATTCTCAGAAACCCTAACGCACACAAATTCGTCAACTTCGAGATAGATACTAGCTCCGAGATCGAAACCTGGCCAGGATCGGACCACTATAACTCCGGAAATTCGTAAGAACGATGAATCTTTAGCAATTTCCGGTCAAGATTCCATGGGAATATTCTCAGAAATTCTAAACACACACGAATTCGTTAACTTCGAGATAGATACTGGCTCCGAGATCGAAACCTGGCCAGGATCGGAGCACTATAAGTCTGGATATTCTTAAGAACGATGAATCTTTAGCAGTTTTTGTCCAAGATTCCATGGGAATATTCTCTGAAACCCAAAACGCACACGAATTTGTCAACTTCGAGATAGATACTGGCTCCGAGATCGAAACCTGGCCAAGATCAGACCACTATAAGTCTAGAAATTTGTGAGAACGATGAATCCTTAGCAGTTTCCGGGCTAGATTCCATGGGAATATTCTCAGAAACCTTAAACGCACACAAATTCGTCAACTTCGAGATAGATTCTGGCTCCGAGATCGAAACCTGGCCTGGATGAGACCACTATAAGTCTGGAAATTCGTCAGAACGATGAATTTTTAGCAGTTTCCGGGATAGATTCCATGGGAGTATTCACGGAAACCCTAAACACACACGAATTCGTCAACTTCAAGATATATATTGGCTCCGATATCGAAATCTGACCATGATCGGACCACTATAATATGGAAATTCGTAAGAACGATGAATCTTTTGCAGTTTCCAGGCTAGATTCCATGGGAATATTATCAGAAACCCTAAACGCACACAAATTCGTCAACTTCGAGATAGATGCTGGCTCCGAGATCGAAACCTGTCCAGGATCGGACCACTATAAGTCTGGGAATTCGTAAGAACGATGAATCTTTAGCAGTTTCCGGGCTAGATTCCATGGGAATGTTCACGGCAACCCAAAACGCACACGAATTCGTTAAATTCGAGAAAGATACTGGCTCTGAGATCGAAACCTGGCCAGGATCGGACCACTATAAGTCTGGAAATTCGTAAGAACTATGAATCTTTAGCAGTTTCCAGCCAAGATTCCATGGTAATATTCTCAGAAACCCTAAACGCACACAAATTCGTCAACTTCGAGATAGATGATGGCTCCGAGATCGAAACCTGCCCAGGATCGGACCACTATAAGTCTGAAAATTCGTAAAAACGATGAATCTTTAGCAGTTTCCGGGCTAGATTCCATGGGAATGTTCACGGAAACCCTAAATGCACACGAATTCGTTAAATTCGAGACAGATACTGGCTCCGAGATCGAAACCTGGCCAGGATCGGACCACTATAAGTCTGGAAATTCGTAAGAACGATGAATCTTTAGCAGTTTCCTACCAAAATTCCATGGGAATATTCTCAGAAACCCTAAACGCACACGAATTCGTCAACTTCGAGATAGATAATGGCTCCGAGATCGAAACCTGGCCAGGATCGGAGCACTATAAGTCTGGATATTCTTAAGAACGATGAATCTTTAGCAGTTTTTGTCCAAGATTCCATGGGAATATTCTCTGAAACCCTAAACGCACACGAATTTGTCAACTTCGAGATAGATACTGGCTCCGAGTCGAAACCTGGCCAAGATCAGACCACTATAAGTCTAGAAATTTGTGAGAACGATGAATCTTTAGCAGTTTCCGGGCTAGATTCCATGGGAATATTCTCAGAAACCCTAAACGCATACGAATTCGTCAACTTCGAGATAGATATACTGGATCCGAGATCGAAATCTGTCCAGGATCGGACCACTATAAGTTTGGAAATTCGTCAAAACGATGAATCTTTAGCAGTTTCCGGGATAGATTCCATGGGAATATTCTCAGAAACCCTAAACGCACATGAATTCGTCAACTTCGAGATAAATACTGGCTCCGAGATTGAAACCTAGCCAGGATCGGATCACTATAAGACTGGAAATTCGTCAGTACGATGAATCTTTAGCAGTTTTCGGCCAAGATTCCAAGGGAATATTATGAGAAACCCAAAACGCACACGAATTCGTCAACTTCGAGATAGATACTGGCTCCGAGATCGAAACCTAGCTAGGATCAGACCACTATAAGTATGGAAATTCGTAAGAACGATGAATCTTTAGGAGTTTCCGGCCAAGATTCCATGGGAATATTCTCAGAAACCCTAAACGCACTCAAATTCGTCAACTTCGAGATAGATATTGGCTCCGAGATCAAAACCTGGCCATGATCGGACCACTATAAGTATGGAAATTCGTAAGAACGATGAATCTTTAGCAATTTTCGGCTAAGATTCCATGGGAATATTCACAGAAATTCTAAACGCACACGAATTCGTCAACTTCGAGATAAATACTGGCTCCAAGATCGAAACCTGGCAAGAGTCGGACCACTATAAGTCAGGAAATTCATAAGAACAATAAATCTTTAGCAGGTTCCAGCCAAGATTCCATGGGAATATTCTCAGAAAACCCTAACACACACAAATTCGTCAACTTCGAGATAGATACTAGCTCCGAGATCGAAACCTGGACAGGATCAGACCACTATAAGTCCGGAAATTCGTAAGAACGATGAATCTTTAGCAATTTCCGGTCAAGATTCCATGGGGATATTCTCAGAAATTCTAAACGCACACGAATTCGTCAACTTCGAGATACATACTGGCTCCGAGATCGAAACCTGGCCAGGATCGGAGCACTATAAGTCTGGAAATTCTTAAGAACGATGAATCTTTAGCAGTTTTTTTCCAAGATTTCATGGGAATATTCTCAGAAACCCGAAACGCACACGAATTTGTCAACTTCGAGATAGATACTGGCTCCGAGATCGAAACCTGACCAAGATCAGACCATTATAAGTCTAGAAATTTGTGAGAAAGATGAATCTTTAGCAGTTTCCGGGCTAGATTCCATGGGAATATTCTCAGAAACCTTAAACGCACACAAATTCGTCAACTTCGAGATAGATTCTGGCTCCGAGATCGAAACCTGGCCTGGATGAGACCACTATAAGTCTGGAAATTCGTCAGAACGATGAATTTTTAGCAGTTTCCGGGATAGATTCCATGGGAGTATTCACGGAAACCCTAAATGCACACGAATTCGTTAAATTCGAGACAGATACTGGCTCCGAGATCGAAACCTGGCCAGGATCGGACCACTATAATATGGAAATTCGTAAGAACGATGAATCTTTAGCAGTTTCCAGGCTAGATTCCATGGGAATATTATCAGAAACCCTAAACGCACACAAATTCGTCAACTTCGAGATAGATGCTGGCTCCGAGATCGAAACCTGGCCAGGATCGGACCACTATAAGTCTGGAAATTCGTAAGAACGATGAATCTTTAGCAGTTTCCGGGCTAGATTCCATGGGAATGTTCACGGAAACCCTAAACGCACAAAAATTCGTTAAATTCGAGAAAGATACTGGCTCTGAGATCGAAACCTGGCCAGGATCGGACCACTATAAGTCTGAAAATTCGTAAGAACGATGAATCTTTAGCAGTTTCCTGCCAAAATTCCATGGGAATATTCTCAGAAACCCTAAACGCACACGAATTCGTCAACTTCGAGATAGATAATGGCTCCGAGATCGAAACCTGGCCAGGATCGGACCACTGTAAGTCTGGAAATTCGTAAGAACGATGAATCTTTAGAAGTTTCCGGGCTAGATTCCATGGGAATGTTCACGGAAACCCTAAACGTACACGAATTCGTTAACTACGAGACAGATACTGGCTCTGAGATCGAAACCTGGCCAGGATCGGACCACTATAAGTCTGGAAATTCATAAGAACGATGAATCTTTAGCAGTTTCCGGCTAAGATTCCATGGGAATATTCTGAGAAACCCAAAACGCACACGAATTCGTCAACTTCGAGATAGATACTGGCTCCGAGATTGAAACCTGGCCAGGATCGGACCACTATAAGTCTGGAAATTCGTCAGAACAATGAATCTTTAGCAGTTTCAGGCCAATATTCCATTGGAATATTCTTAGAAACCCTAAACGCATACGAATTCGTCAACTTCGAGATAGATACTGGCTCCGAGATCGAAACCTGGCCAGGATCAGACCACTATAAATCTGGAAATTCGTAAGAACGATGAATCTTTAGCAGTTTCCGGGCTAGATTCCATGGGAATGTTCACGGAAACCCTAAACATACACGAATTCATTAACTTCGAGACAAATACTGGCTCTGAGATCGAAACCTGGCCAGGATCGGACCACTATAAGTCTAGAAATTTATAAGAACGATGAATCTTTAGCAGTTTTCGGCTAAGATTCCATGGGAATATTCTCAGAAACCCTAAACGCACACGAATTCGTCAACTTCGAGATAGATACTGGCTCCGAGATTGAAACCTGGCCAGGATCAGACCACTATAAGTCTGGAAATTCGTAAGAACGATGAATCTTTAGCAGTTTCCGGTCAAGATTCCATGGGAATATTCTCAGAAACGCTAAACGAACACAAATTCGTCAACTTCGAGATAGATACTGGCTCCGAGATCGAAACCTGGCCAGGATCGGACCACTATAAGTCTGGAAATTCGTAAGAAAGATGAATCTTTAGCAATTTCCGTCCAAGATTCCATGAGAATATTCTCAGAAACCCTAAACGCACACAAATTCGTCAACTTCGAGACAGATACTGGCTCCGAGATCGAAACCTGTCCAGGATCGGACCACTATAAGTCTGGAAATTGGTAAGAACGATGAATCCTTAGCAGTTTCCGGGTTAGATTCTATGCGAATGTTCACAGAAACCCTAAACGCACACGAATTCGTTAACTTCGAGATAGATACTGGCTCCGAGATCGAAAAATGCCCAGGATCGGACCACTATAAGTCCGGAAATTCGTAAGAACGATGAATCTTAACAGTTTCCGGCCAAGATTCCATGGGAATATTCTCAGAAACCCTTATCGCACATGAATTCGTCAACTTCGAGATAGATACTGGCTCCGAAATCGAAACCTGGCCAGGATTGGACCACTATAAGTCTGGAAATTCGTCAGAACGACGAATCTTTAGCAGTTTCCGGCAAAGATTCCATGGGAATATTCTTAGAAACCCTAAACGCACACGAATTCGTCAACTTCGAGATAGATACTGGCTCCGAGATCGAAACCTGGCCAGGATCAGACCACTATAAGTCAAGAAATTCGTCATAACGACGAATCTTTAGCAGTTTCCGGCAAAGATTCCATGGGAATATTTTAAGAAACCCTAAACGCACACAAATTCGTCAACTTCGAGATAGATACCGGCTCCGAGATCGAAACCTGGCCAGGATCGGACCACTATAAGTCTGGAAATTCATAAGAACGATGAATCTTTAGCAATTTCCGGCCAAGATTCCATTTGAATATTCTCAGAAACCCTAAACACACACAAATTCGTCAATTTCGAAATAGATACTGGCTCCGAGATCGAAACCTGGCCAGGATCGGACCACTATAAGTCTGGAAATTCGTTAGAACGATGAATCTTTAACAGTTTCTGTCCAAGATTCCATGGGAATATTCTCACAAACCCTAAACGCATACGAATTCGTCAACTTCGAGATAGATACTGGCTCCGAGATCGAAATCTGGCCAGGATCGGACCACTATAAGTCTGGAAATTCGTCAAAACGATGAATCTTTAGCAGTTTCCGGGATAGATTCTCAGAAACCCTAAACGAACATGAATTCGTCAACTTCGAGATAGATACTAGCTCCGATATCGAAATCTGGCCAGGATCGGATCACTATAAGACTGGAAATTCGTCAGTACGATGAATCTTTAGCAGTTTTCGGCCAAGATTCCATGGGAATATTCTGAGAAACCCAAAACGCACACGAATTCGTCAACTTCGAGATAGATACCGGCTCCGAGAACGAAACCTAGCTAGGATCAGACCACTATAAGTCTGGAAATTCGTAAGAACGATGAATCTTCAGGAGTTTCCGGCCAAGATTCCATGGGAATATTCTCAGAAATCCTAAACGCACACAAATTCGTCAACTTCGAGATAGATATTGGCTCCGAGATCAAAACCTGGCCAGGATCGGACCACTATAAGTCTGGAAATTCGTAAGAACGATGAATCTTTAGCAATTTTCGGCCAAGATTCCATGGGAATATTCACAGAAATTCTAAACGCACACGAATTCGTCAACTTCGAGATAAATACTGGCTCCGATATCGAAACCTGGCCAGAGTCGGACCACTATAAGTCTGGAAATTCATAAGAACAATAAATATTTAGTAGTTTCCAGCCAAGATTCCATGGGAATATTCTCAGAAACCCTAACGCACACAAATTCGTCAACTTCGAGATAGATACTAGCTCCGAGATCGAAACCTGGCCAGGATCGGACCACTATAACTCCGGAAATTCGTAAGAACGATGAATCTTTAGCAATTTCCGGTCAAGATTCCATGGGAATATTCTCAGAAATTCTAAACACACACGAATTCGTCAACTTCGAGATAGATACTGGCTCCGAGATCGAAACCTGGCCAGGATCGGAGCACTATAAGTCTGGATATTCTTAAGAACGATGAATCTTTAGCAGTTTTTGTCCAAGATTCCATGGGAATATTCTCTGAAACCCAAAACGCACACGAATTTGTCAACTTCGAGATAGATACTGGCTCCGAGATCGAAACCTGGCCAAGATCAGACCACTATAAGTCTAGAAATTTGTGAGAACGATGAATCCTTAGCATTTTCCGGGCTAGATTCCATGGGAATATTCTCAGAAACCTTAAACGCACACAAATTCGTCAACTTCGAGATAGATTCTGGCTCCGAGATCGAAACCTGGCCTGGATGAGACCACTATAAGTCTGGAAATTCGTCAGAACGATGAATTTTTAGCAGTTTCCGGGATAGATTCCATGGGAGTATTCACGGAAACCCTAAACACACACGAATTCGTCAACTTCAAGATATATATTGGCTCCGAGATCGAAACCTGACCATGATCGGACCACTATAATATGGAAATTCGTAAGAACGATGAATCTTTTGCAGTTTCCAGGCTAGATTCCATGGGAATATTATCATAAACCCTAAACGCACACAAATTCGTCAACTTCGAGATAGATGCTGGCTCCGAGATTGAAACCTGGCCAGGATCGGACCACTATAAGTCTGGAAATTCGTAAGAACGATGAATCTTTAGCAATTTCCGGTCAAGATTCCATTTCAATATTCTCAGAAACCCTAAACACACACAAATTCGTCAACTTCGAAATAGATACTGGCTCCGAGATCGAAACCTGGCCAGGATCGGACCACTATAAGTCTATAAATTCGTAAGAACGATGAATCTTTAGCAGTTTCTGTCCAAGATTCCATGGGAATATTCTCACAAACCCTAAACGCATACGAATTCGTCAACTTCGAGATAGATACTGGCTCCGAGATCGAAATCTGGCCAGGATCGGACCACTATAAGTCTGGAAATTCGTCAAAACGATGAATCTTTAGCAGTTTCCGGGATAGATTCTCAGAAACCCTAAACGAACATGAATTCGTCAACTTCGAGATAGATACTAGCTCCGATATCGAAATCTGGCCAGGATCGGATCACTATAAGACTGGAAATTCGTCAGTACGATGAATCTTTAGCAGTTTTCGGCCAAGATTCCATGGGAATATTCTGAGAAACCCAAAACGCACACGAATTCGTCAACTTCGAGATAGATACTGGCTCCGAGATCGAAACCTAGCTAGGATCAGACCACTATAAGTCTGGAAATTCGTAAGAACGATGAATCTTCAGGAGTTTCCGGCCAAGATTCCATGAGAATATTCTCAGAAATCCTAAACGCACACAAATTCGTTAACTTCGAGATAGATATTGGCTCCGAGATCAAAACCTGGCCAGGATCGGACCACTATAAGTCTGGAAATTCGTAAGAACGATGAATCTTTAGCAATTTTCGGCCAAGATTCCATGGGAATATTCACAGAAATTCTAAACGCACACGAATTCGTCAACTTCGAGATAAATACTGGCTCCGAGATCGAAACCTGGCCAGAGTCGGACCACTATAAGTCTGGAAATTCATAAGAACAATAAATATTTAGTAGTTTCCAGCCAAGATTCCATGGGAATATTCTCAGAAACCCTAACGCACACAAATTCGTCAACTTCGAGATAGATACTAGCTCCGAGATCGAAACCTGGCCAGGATCGGACCACTATAACTCCGGAAATTCGTAAGAACGATGAATCTTTAGCAATTTCCGGTCAAGATTCCATGGGAATATTCTCAGAAATTCTAAACACACACGAATTCGTTAACTTCGAGATAGATACTGGCTCCGAGATCGAAACCTGGCCAGGATCGGAGCACTATAAGTCTGGATATTCTTAAGAACGATGAATCTTTAGCAGTTTTTGTCCAAGATTCCATGGGAATATTCTCTGAAACCCAAAACGCACACGAATTTGTCAACTTCGAGATAGATACTGGCTCCGAGATCGAAACCTGGCCAAGATCAGACCACTATAAGTCTAGAAATTTGTGAGAACGATGAATCCTTAGCAGTTTCCGGGCTAGATTCCATGGGAATATTCTCAGAAACCTTAAACGCACACAAATTCGTCAACTTCGAGATAGATTCTGGCTCCGAGATCGAAACCTGGCCTGGATGAGACCACTATAAGTCTGGAAATTCGTCAGAACGATGAATTTTTAGCAGTTTCCGGGATAGATTCCATGGGAGTATTCACGGAAACCCTAAACACACACGAATTCGTCAACTTCAAGATATATATTGGCTCCGAGATCGAAACCTGACCATGATCGGACCACTATAATATGGAAATTCGTAAGAACGATGAATCTTTAGCAGTTTCCAGGCTAGATTCCATGGGAATATTATCAGAAACCCTAAACGCACACAAATTCGTCAACTTCGAGATAGATGCTGGCTCCGAGATCGAAACCTGTCAAGGATCGGACCACTATAAGTCTGGGAATTCGTAAGAACGATGAATCTTTAGCAGTTTCCGGGCTAGATTCCATGGGAATGTTCACGGAAACCCAAAACGCACACGAATTCGTTAAATTCGAGAAAGATACTGGCTCTGAGATCGAAACCTGGCCAGGATCGGACCACTATAAGTCTGGAAATTCGTAAGAACTATGAATCTTTAGCAGTTTCCAGCCAAGATTCCATGGTAATATTCTCAGAAACCCTAAACGCACACAAATTCGTCAACTTCGAGTTAGATGATGGCTCCGAGATCGAAACCTGCCCAGGATCGGACCCTTATAAGTCTGAAAATTCGTAAAACCGATGAATCTTTAGCAGTTTCCGGGCTAGATTCCATGGGAATGTTCACGGAAACCCTAAATGCACACGAATTCGTTAAATTCGAGACAGATACTGGCTCCGAGATCGAAACCTGGCCAGGATCGGACCACTATAAGTCTGGAAATTCGTAAGAACGATGAATCTTTAGCAGTTTCCGGCTAAGATTCCATGGGAATATTCTCAGAAACCCTAAACGCACACGAATTCGTCAACTTCGGGATAGATACTGGCTCCGAGATTGAAACCTGGCCAGGATCGGACCAGTATAAGTCTGGAAATTCGTCAGAACAATGAATCTTTAGCAGTTTCAGGCCAATATTCCATTGGAATATTCTTAGAAACCCTAAACGCATACGAATTCGTCAACTTCGAGATAGATACTGGCTCCGAGATCGAAACCTGGCCAGGATCAGACCACTATAAATCTGGAAATTCGTAAGAACGATGAATCTTTAGCAGTTTCCGGGCTAGATTCCATGGGAATGTTCACGGAAACCCTAAACATACACGAATTCATTAACTTCGAGACAGATACTGGCTCTGAGATCGAAACCTGGCCAGGATCGGACCACTATAAGTCTAGAAATTTATAAGAACGATGAATCTTTAGCAGTTTCCGGCTAAGATTCCATGGGAATATTCTCAACAAACCCTAAACGCACACGAATTCGTCAACTTCGAGATAGATACTGGCTCCGAGATTGAAACCTGGCCAGGATCGGACCACTATAAGTCTGGAAATTCGTCAGAACAATGAATCTTTAGCAGTTTCAGGCCAATATTCCATTGGAATATTCTTAGAAACCCTAAACGCATACGAATTCGTCAACTTCGAGATAGATACTGGCTCCGAAATCGAAACCTGGCCAGGATCAGATCACTATAAGTCTGGAAATTCGTAAGAACGATGAATCTTTAGCAGTTTCCGGGCTAGATTACATGGGAATGTTCACGGAAACCCTAAACATACACGAATTCATTAACATCGAGACAGATACTGGATCTGAGATCGAAACCTGGCCAGGATCAGACCATTATAAGTCTAGAAATTTATAAGAACGATGAATCTTTAGCAGTTTCCGGCTAAGATTCCATGGGAATATTTTCAGAAACCCTAAACGCACACGAATTCGTCAACTTCGAGATAGATACTGGCTCCGAGATTGAAACCTGGCCAGGATCGGACCACTATAAGTCTGGAAATTCGTCAGAACAATGAATCTTTAGCAGTTTCAGGCCAATATTCCATTGGAATATTCTTAGAAACCCTAAACGCATACGAATTCGTCAACTTCGAGATAGATACTGGCTCCGAGATCGAAACCTGGCCAGGATCAGACCACTATAAATCTGGAAATTCGTAAGAACGATGAATCTTTAGCAGTTTCCGGGCTAGATTCCATGGGAATGTTCACGGAAACCCTAAACATACACGAATTCATTAACTTCGAGACAAATACTGGCTCTGAGATCGAAACCTGGCCAGGATCGGACCACTATAAGTCTAGAAATTT
Organism: Papaver somniferum; assembly: GCF_003573695.1. Lineage (NCBI taxonomy): Eukaryota > Viridiplantae > Streptophyta > Magnoliopsida > Ranunculales > Papaveraceae > Papaver > Papaver somniferum. The sequence continues at coordinate 14,089,208 of NW_020620825.1, read as the reverse complement.
ATAAGAACGATGAATCTTTAGCAGTTTTCGGCTAAGATTCCATGGGAATATTCTCAGAAACCCTAAACGCACACGAATTCGTCAACTTCGAGATAGATACTGGCTCCGAGATTGAAACCTGGCCAGGATCAGACCACTATAAGTCTGGAAATTCGTAAGAACGATGAATCTTTAGCAGTTTCCGGTCAAGATTCCATGGGAATATTCTCAGAAACGCTAAACGAACACAAATTCGTCAACTTCGAGATAGATACTGGCTCCGAGATCGAAACCTGGCCAGGATCGGACCACTATAAGTCTGGAAATTCGTAAGAAAGATGAATCTTTAGCAATTTCCGTCCAAGATTCCATGAGAATATTCTCAGAAACCCTAAACGCACACAAATTCGTCAACTTCGAGACAGATACTGGCTCCGAGATCGAAACCTGTCCAGGATCGGACCACTATAAGTCTGGAAATTGGTAAGAACGATGAATCCTTAGCAGTTTCCGGGTTAGATTCTATGGGAATGTTCACGGAAACCCTAAACGCACATGAATTCGTTAACTTCGAGATAGATACTGGCTCCGAGATCGAAGAATGCCCAGGATCGGACCACTATAAGTCCGGAAATTCGTAAGAACGATGAATCTTAACAGTTTCCGGCCAAGATTCCATGGGAATATTCTCAGAAACCCTTATCGCACATGAATTCGTCAACTTCGAGATAGATACTGGCTCCGAGATCGAAACCTGGCCAGGATTGGACCACTATAAGTCTGGAAATTCGTCAGAACGACGAATCTTTAGCAGTTTCCGGCAAAGATTCCATGGGAATATTCTTAGAAACCCTAAACGGACACGAATTCGTCAACTTCAAGATAGATAATGGCTCCGAGATCGAAACCTGGCCAGGATCAGACCACTATAAGTCTAGAAATTCGTCAGAACGACGAATCTTTAGCAGTTTCCGGCAAATGTTCCATGGGAATATTCTAAGAAACCCTAAACGCACACAAATTCGTCAACTTCGAGATAGATACTGGCTCCGAGATCGAAACCTGGCCAGGATCGGACCACTATAAGTCTGGAAATTCGTAAGAACGATGAATCTTTAGCAATTTCCGGCCAAGATTCCATTTGAATATTCTCAGAAACCCTAAACACACACAAATTCGTCAACTTCGAAATAGATACTGGCTCCGAGATCGAAACCTGGCCAGGATCGGACCACTATAAGTCTGGAAATTCGTAAGAACGATGAATCTTTAGCAGTTTCTGTCCAAGATTCCATGGGAATATTCTCAGAAACCCTAAACGCATATGAATTCGTCAACTTCGAGATAGATACTGGCTCCGAGATCGAAACCTGGCCAGGATCGGACCACTATAAGTCTGGAAATTCGTCAGAACGATGAATCTTTAGCAGTTTTCGGGCTAGATTCTCAGAAACCCTAAATGAACATGAATTCGTCAACTTCGAGATAGATACTGGCTCCGAGATCGAAACCTGGCCAGGATCGGACCACTATAAGCCTGGAAATTCGTAAGAACGATGAATCTTTAGCAATTTCTGGCCAAGATTCTATTGGAATATTCTCAGAAACCCTAAACGCACACAAATTCGTCAACTTCGAAATAGATACTGGCTCCGAGATCGAAACCTGGCCAGGATCGGACCACTATAAGTCTGGAAATTCGTAAGAACGATGAATCTTTAGCAGTTTCTGTCCAAGATTCCATGGGAATATTCTCAGAAACCCTTAACGCATACGAATTCTTCAACTTCGAGATAGATACTGGCTCCGAGATCGAAATCTTGCCAGGATCGGACCACTATAAGTTTGGAAATTCGTCAAAACGATGAATCTTTAGCAGTTTCCGGGATAGATTCCATGGGAATATTATCAGAAACCCTAAACGCACACGAATTCGTCAACTTCGAGATAGATACTGGCTCCGAGATCGAAACCTGGCCAGGGTCGGACCACCATAAGTCTGGAAATTCGTCAGAACGATGAATCTTTAGCAGTTTCCGGGCTAGATTCTCAGAAACCCTAAACGAATATGAATTCGTCAACTTCGAGATAGATACCGGCTCCGAGGTCGAAACCTGGCCAGGATCGAACCACTATAAGTCTGGAAATTCGTAAGAACGATGAATCTTTAGAAGTTTCTGTCCAAGATTCCATGGGAATATTCTCAGAAACCCTAAACGCATACGAATTCGTCAACTTCGAGATAGATACTGGCTCCGAGATCGAAATCTGGCCAGGATCGGACCACTATAAGTTTGGAAATTCGTCAAAACGATGAATCTTTAGCAGTTTCCGGGATAGATTCCATGGGAATATTCTCAAAAACCCTAAACGCACACGAATCTGTCAACTTCGAGATAGATATAGGCTCCAAGATCGAAACATGGCCAAGATCGGACCACTATAAGTCTGCAAATTCGTAAGAACGATGAATCCTTAGCAGTTTCCGGGTTAGATTCTATGGGAATGTTCACGGAAACCCTAAACGCACACGAATTCGTTAACTTCGAGAAAGATATTGGCTCTGAGATCAAAAACTTCCCAGGATCGGACCACTATAAGTCTGGAAATTCGTAAGAACGATAAATCTTTAGCAGGTTCCGGCAAAGATTTCATGGGAATATTCTCAGAAACCCTTATCGCACATGAATTCGTCAACTTCGAGATAGATACTGGCTCCGTGATCGAAACCTGGCCAGGATCAGACCACTATAAGTCTGGAAATTCGTCAGAACGACGAATCTTTAGTAGTTTCCGGGCTAGATTTTCAGAAACCCTAAACGAATATGAATTCGTCAACTTCGAGATAGATACTGGCTCCGAGATCGAAACCTGGCCAGGATCGAACCACTATAAGTCTGGAAATTCGTAAGAACGATGAATCTTTAGAAGTTTCTGTCCAAGATTCCATGGGAATATTCTCAGAAACCCTAAACGCATACGAATTCGTCAACTTCGAGATAGATACTGGCTCCGAGATCGAAATCTGGCCATGATCGGACCACTATAAGTTTGGAAATTCGTCAAAACGATGAATCTTTAGCAGTTTCCGTGATAGATTCCATGGGAATATTCTCAGAAACCCTAAACGCACATGAATTCGTCAACTTCGAGATAGATACTGGCTCCGAGATCGAAACCTGGCCAGGATCGGACCACTATAAGTCTGGAAATTCGTCAGAACGATGAATCTTTAGCAGTTTCCGGGCTAGATTCTCAGAAACCCTAAATGAACATGAATTCGTCAACTTCGAGATAGATACTGGCTCCGAGATCGAAACCTGGCCAGGATCGGACCACTATAAGCCTGGAAATTCGTAAGAACGATGAATCTTTAGCAATTTCTGGCCAAGATTCCATTGGAATATTCTCAGAAACCCTAAACGCACACAAATTCGTCAACTTCGAAATAGATACTGGCTCCGAGATCGAAACCTGGCCAGGATCGGACCACTATAAGTCTGGAAATTCGTAAGAACGATGAATCTTTAGCAGTTTCTGTCCAAGATTCCATGGGAATTTTTTCAGAAACCCTAAACGCATACGAATTCGTCCACTTCGAGATAGATAATGGCTCCGAGATCGAAATCTGGCCAGGATCGGACTACTATAAGTTTGGAAATTCGTCAAAACGATGAATCTTTAGCAGTGTCCGGGATAGATTCCATGGGAATATTCTCAGAAACCCTAAACGCACATGAATTCGTCAACTTCGAGATAGATACTGGCTCCGAGATCGAAACCTGGCCAGGATCGGACCACTATAAGCCTGGAAATTCGTAAGAACGATGAATCTTTAGCAATTTCTGGCCAAGATTCCATTGGAATATTCTCAGAAACCCTAAACGCACACAAATTCGTCAACTTCGAAATAGATACTGGCTCCGAGATCGAAACCTGGCCAGGATCGGACCACTATAAGTCTGGAAATTCGTAAGAACGATGAATCTTTAGCAGTTTCTGTCCAAGATTCCATGGGAATATTCTCAGAAACCCTAAACGCATACGAATTCGTCAACTTCGAGATAGATAATGGCTCCGAGATCGAAATCTGGCCAGGATCGGACTACTATAAGTTTGGAAATTCGTCAAAACGATGAATCTTTAGCAGTGTCCGGGATAGATTCCATGGGAATATTCTCAGAAACCCTAAACGCACATGAATTCGTCAACTTCGAGATAGATACTGGCTCCGAGATCGAAACCTGGCCAGGATCGGACCACTATAAGTCTGGAAATTCGTCAGAACGATGAATCTTTAGCAGTTTCCGGGCTAGATTCTCAGAAACCCTAAACGAATATGAATTCGTCAACTTCGAGATAGATACTGGCTCCGAGATCGAAACCTGTCCAGGATCGGACCACTATAAGTCTGGAAATTCGTAAGAACGATGAATCTTTAGCAATTTCCGGCCAAGATTCCATTGGAATATTCTCAGAAACCCTAAACGCACACAAATTCGTCAACTTCGAAATAGATACTGGCTCCGAGATCGAAACCTGGCCAAGATCGAACCACTATAAGTCTGGAAATTCGTAAGAACGATGAATCTTTAGCAGTTTCTGTCCAAGATTCCATGGGAATATTCTCAGAAACCCTAAACGCATACGAATTCGTCAACTTCGAGATAGATACTGGCTCCGAGATCGAAATCTGGCAAGGATCGAACCACTATAAGTCTGGAAATTCGTAAGAACGATGAATCTTTAGAAGTTTCTGTCCAAGATTCCATGGGAATATTCTCAGAAACCCTAAACGCATACGAATTCGTCAACTTCGAGATAGATACTGGCTCCGAGATCGAAATCTGGCCAGGATCGGACCACTATAAGTTTGGAAATTCGTCAAAACGATGAATCTTTAGCAGTTTCCGGGATAGATTCCATGGGAATATTCTCAAAAACCCTAAACGCACACGAATCTGTCAACTTCGAGATAGATATAGGCTCCAAGATCGAAACATGGCCAAGATCGGACCACTATAAGTCTGCAAATTCGTAAGAACGATGAATCCTTAGCAGTTTCCGGGTTAGATTCTCAGAAACCCTAAATGAATATGAATTCGTCAACTTCGAGATAGATACTGGCTCCGAGATTGAAACCTGGCCAGGATCGGACCACTATAAGCCTGGAAATTCGTAAGAACGATGAATCTTTAGCAATTTCTGGCCAAGATTCCATTGGAATATTCTCAGAAACCCTAAACGCACACAAATTCGTCAACTTCGAAATAGATGCTGGCTCCGAGATCGAAACCTGGCCAGGATCGGACCACTATAAGTCTGGAAATTCGTAAGAACGATGAATCTTTAGCAGTTTCTGTCCAAGATTCCATGGTAATATTCTCAGAAACCCTAAACGCATACGAATTCGTCAACTTCGAGATAGATAATGGCTCCGAGATCGAAATCTGGCCAGGATCGGACTACTATAAGTTTGGAAATTCGTCAAAACGATGAATCTTTAGCAGTGTCCGGGATAGATTCCATGGGAATATTCTCAGAAACCCTAAACGCACATGAATTCGTCAACTTTGAGATAGATAATGGCTCCGAGATCGAAACCTGGCCAGGATCGGACCACTATAAGTCTGGAAATTCGTCAGAACGATGAATCTTTAGCAGTTTCCGGGCTAGATTCTCAGAAACCCTAAACGAATATGAATTCGTCAACTTCGAGATAGATACTGGCTCCGAGATCGAAACCTGGCCAGGATCGAACCACTATAAGTCTGGAAATTCGTAAGAACGATGAATCTTTAGCAGTTTCTGTCCAAGATTCCATGGGAATATTCTCAGAAACCCTAAACGCATACGAATTCGTCAACTTCGAGATAGATACTGGCTCCAAGATCGAAATCTGGCAGGATCGGACCATTATAAGTTTGGAAATTCGTCAAAACGATGAATCTTTAGCAGTTTCCGGGATAGATTCCATGGGAATATTCTCAGAAACCCTAAACGCACACGAATTCGTCAACTTCGAGATAGATACTGGCTCCGAGATCGAAACCTGTCCAGGATCGGACCACTATAAGTCTGGAAATTCGTAAGAACGATGAATCTTTAGCAGTTTCCGGGCTAGATTCTCAGAAACCCTAAACGAATATGAATTCGTCAACTTCGAGATAGATACTGGCTCCGAGATCGAAACCTGGCCAGGATCGAACCACTATAAGTCTGGAAATTCGTAAGAACGATGAATCTTTAGAAGTTTCTGTCCAAGATTCCATGGGAATATTCTCAGAAACCCTAAACGCATACTAATTCATCAACTTCGAGATAGATACTGGCTCCGAGATCCAAATCTGGCCAGGATCGGACCACTATAAGTCTGGAAATTCGTAAGAAAGATGAATCTTTAGCAGTTTCCGGGATAGATTCCATGGGAATATACTCAGAAACCCTAAACGCACACGAATTCGTCAACTTCGAGATAGATACTGGCTCCGAGATCGAAACCTGTCCAGGATCGGACCACTATAAGTCTGGAAATTCGTAAGAACGATGAATCTTTAGCAATTTCCGGCCAAGATTCCATTGGAATATTCTCAGAAACCCTAAACGCACACAAATTCGTCAACTTCGAAATAGATACTGGCTCCGAGATCGAAACCTGGCCAAGATCGAACCACTATAAGTCTGGAAATTCGTAAGAACGATGAATCTTTAGCAGTTTCTGTCCAAGATTCCATGGGAATATTCTCAGAAACCCTAAACGCATACGAATTCGTCAACTTCGAGATAGATACTGGCTCCGAGATCGAAATCTGGCCAGGATCGGACCACTATAAGTTTGGAAATTCGTCAAAACGATGAATCTTTAGCAGTTTCCGTGATAGATTCCATGGGAATATTCTCAGAAACCCTAAACGCACATGAAATCGTCAACTTCGAGATAGATACTGGCTCCGAGATCGAAACCTGGCCAGGATCGGACCACTATAAGTCTGTAAATTCGTCAGAACGAGGAATCTTTAGCAGTTTCCGGCAAAGATTCCATGGGAATATTCTTAGAAACCCTATACGCACACAAATTCGTCAACTTCGAGATAAATACTGGCTCCGAGATCGAAACCTGGCCAGGATCAGACCACTTTAAGTCTGGAAATTCGTAAGAACGATGAATCTTTAGCAGTTTCCGGCTAAGATTCCATGGGAATATTCTCAGAAACCCTAAACGCACACAAATTCGTCAACTTCGAGATAGATACTGGCTCCGAAATCGAAACATGTCCAGGATCGGACCACTATAAGTGTGGAAATTCGTAAGAAAGATGAATCTTTAGCAATTTCCGGCCAAGATTCCATTGGAATATTATCAGAAACCCTAAACGCACACAAATTCGTCAACTTCGAAATAGATACTGGCTCCGAGATCGAAACCTGGCCAGGATCGAACCACTATAAGTCTGGAAATTCGTAAGAACGATGAATCTTTAGCAGTTTCTGTCCAAGATTCCATGGGAATATTCTCAGAAACCCTAAACGCATACGAATTCGTCAACTTCGAGATAGATATTGGCTCCGAGATCGAAATCTGGCCAGGATCGGACCACTATAAGTTTGGAAATTCGTCAAAACGATGAATCTTTAGCAGTTTCCGGGATAGATTCCATGGGAATATTATCAGAAACCCTAAACGCACACGAATTCGTCAACTTCGAGATAGATACTGGCTCCGAGATCGAAACCTGGCCAGGGTCGAACCACCATAAGTATGGAAATTCGTCAGAACGATGAATCTTTAGCAGTTTCCGGGCTAGATTCTCAGAAACCCTAAACGAATATGAATTCGTCAACTTCGAGATAGATACTGGCTCCGAGATCGAAACCTGGCCAGGATCGAACCACTATAAGTCTGGAAATTCGTAAGAACGATGAATCTTTAGAAGTTTCTGTCCAAGATTCCATGGGAATATTCTCAGAAACCCTAAACGCATACGAATTCGTCAACTTCGAGATAGATACTGGCTCCGAGATCGAAACCTGGCCAGGATCGAACCACTATAAGTCTGGAAATTCGTAAGAACGATGAATCTTTAGCAGTTTCTGTCCAAGATTCCATGGGAATATTCTCAGAAACCCTAAACGCATACGAATTCGTCAACTTCGAGATAGATAATGGCTCCGAGATCGAAATCTGGCCAGGATCGGACTACTATAAGTTTGGAAATTCGTCAAAACGATGAATCTTTAGCAGTGTCCGGGATAGATTCCATGGGAATATTCTCAGAAACCCTAAACGCACATGAATTCGTCAACTTCGAGATAGATACTGGCTCCGAGATCGAAACCTGGCCAGGATCGGACCACTATAAGTCTGGAAATTCGTCAGAACGATGAATCTTTAGCAGTTTCCGGGCTAGATTCTCAGAAACCCTAAACGAATATGAATTCGTCAACTTCGAGATAGATACTGGCTCCGAGATCGAAACATGGCCAGGATCGAACCACTATAAGTCTGGAAATTCGTAAGAACGATGAATCTTTAGCAGTTTCTGTCCAAGATTCCATGGGAATATTCTCAGAAACCCTAAACGCATACGAATTCGTCAACTTCGAGATAGATACTGGCTCCGAGATCCAAATCTGGCCAGGATCGGACCACTATAAGTTTGGAAATTCGTCAAAACGATGAATCTTTAGCAGTTTCCGGGATAGATTCCATGGGAATATTATCAGAAACCCTAAACGCACACGAATTCGTCAACTTCGAGATAGATACTGGCTCCGAGATCGAAACCTGGCCAGGGTCGGACCACCATAAGTCTGGAAATTCGTCAGAACGATGAATCTTTAGCAGTTTCCGGGCTAGATTCTCAGAAACCCTAAACGAATATGAATTCGTCAACTTCGAGATAGATACCGGCTCCGAGGTCGAAACCTGGCCAGGATCGAACCACTATAAGTCTGGAAATTCGTAAGAACGATGAATCTTTAGAAGTTTCTGTCCAAGATTCCATGGGAATATTCTCAGAAACCCTAAACGCATACGAATTCGTCAACTTCGAGATAGATACTGGCTCCGAGATCGAAATCTGGCCAGGATCGGACCACTATAAGTTTGGAAATTCGTCAAAACGATGAATCTTTAGCAGTTTCCGGGATAGATTCCATGGGAATATTCTCAAAAACCCTAAACGCACACGAATCTGTCAACTTCGAGATAGATATAGGCTCCAAGATCGAAACATGGCCAAGATCGGACCACTATAAGTCTGCAAATTCGTAAGAACGATGAATCCTTAGCAGTTTCCGGGTTAGATTCTCAGAAACCCTAAATGAATATGAATTCGTCAACTTCGAGATAGATACTGGCTCCGAGATTGAAACCTGGCCAGGATCGGACCACTATAAGCCTGGAAATTCGTAAGAACGATGAATCTTTAGCAATTTCTGGCCAAGATTCCATTGGAATATTCTCAGAAACCCTAAACGCACACAAATTCGTCAACTTCGAAATAGATGCTGGCTCCGAGATCGAAACCTGGCCAGGATCGGACCACTATAAGTCTGGAAATTCGTAAGAACGATGAATCTTTAGCAGTTTCTGTCCAAGATTCCATGGTAATATTCTCAGAAACCCTAAACGCATACGAATTCGTCAACTTCGAGATAGATAATGGCTCCGAGATCGAAATCTGGCCAGGATCGGACTACTATAAGTTTGGAAATTCGTCAAAACGATGAATCTTTAGCAGTGTCCGGGATAGATTCCATGGGAATATTCTCAGAAACCCTAAACGCACACGAATTCGTCAACTTAGAGATAGATACTGGCTCCGAGATCGAAATCTGGCCAGGATCGGACCACTATAAGTCTGGAAATTCGTCAGAACGATGAATCTTTAGCAGTTTCCGGGCTAGATTCTCAGAAACCCTAAACGAATATGAATTCGTCAACTTCGAGATAGATACTGGCTCCGAGATCGAAACCTGGCCAGGATCGAACCACTATAAGTCTGGAAATTCGTAAGAACGATGAATCTTTAGCAGTTTCTGTCCAAGATTCCATGGGAATATTCTCAGAAACCCTAAACGCATACGAATTCGTCAACTTCGAGATAGATACTGGCTCCGAGATCCAAATCTGGCCAGGATCGGACCACTATAAGTTTGGAAATTCGTCAAAACGATGAATCTTTAGCAGTTTCCGTGATAGATTCCATGGGAATATTATCAGAAACCCTAAACGCAGATGAATTCCTCAACTTCGAGATAGATATTGGCTCCAAGATCGAAACCTGGCCAGGATCGGACCACTATAAGTCTGGAAATTCGTCAGAACGATGAATCTTTAGCAGTTTCCGGGCTAGATTCTCAGAAACCCTAAATGAATATGAATTCGTCAACTTCGAGATAGATACTGGCTCCGAGATCGAAACCTGGCCAGGATCGAACCACTATAAGTCTGGAAATTCGTAAGAACGATGAATCTTTAGAAGTTTCTGTCCAAGATTCCATGGGAATATTCTCAGAAACCCTAAACGCATACGAATTCGTCAACTTCGAGATAGATACTGGCTCCGAGATCGAAACCTGGCCAGGATCGAACCACTATAAGTCTGGAAATTCGTAAGAACGATGAATCTTTAGCAGTTTCTGTCCAAGATTCCATGGGAATATTCTCAGAAACCCTAAACGCATACGAATTCGTCAACTTCGAGATAGATATTGGCTCCGAGATCGAAATCTGGCCAGGATCGGACCACTATAAGTTTGGAAATTCGTCAAAACGATGAATCTTTAGCAGTTTCCGGGATAGATTCCATGGGAATATTATCAGAAACCCTAAACGCACACGAATTCGTCAACTTCGAGATAGATACTGGCTCCGAGATCGAAACCTGGCCAGGGTCGGACCACCATAAGTCTGGAAATTCGTCAGAACGATGAATCTTTAGCAGTTTCCGGGCTAGATTCTCAGAAACCCTAAACGAATATGAATTCGTCAACTTCGAGATAGATACTGGCTCCGAGATCGAAACCTGGCCAGGATCGAACCACTATAAGTCTGGAAATTCGTAAGAACGATGAATCTTTAGAAGTTTCTGTCCAACATTCCATGGGAATATTCTCAGAAACCCTAAACGCATACGAATTCGTCAACTTCGAGATAGATACTGGCTCCGAGATCGAAATCTGGCCAGGATCGGACCATTATAAGTTTGGAAATTCGTCAAAACGATGAATCTTTAGCAGTTTCCGTGATAGATTCCATGGGAATATTCTCAGAAACCCTAAACGCACATGAATTCGTCAACTTCGAGATAGATACTGGCTCCGAGATCGAAACCTGGCCAGGATCGGACCACTATAAGTCTGGAAATTCGTCAGAACGATGAATCTTTAGCAGTTTTCGGGCTAGATTCTCAGAAACCCTAAATGAACATGAATTCGTCAACTTCGAGATAGATACTGGCTCCGAGATCGAAACCTGGCCAGGATCGGACCACTATAAGCCTGGAAATTCGTAAGAACGATGAATCTTTAGCAATTTCTGGCCAAGATTCCATTGGAATATTCTCAGAAACCCTAAACGCACACAAATTCGTCAACTTCGAAATAGATGCTGGCTCCGAGATCGAAACCTGGCCAGGATCGGACCACTATAAGTCTGGAAATTCGTAAGAACGATGAATCTTTAGCAGTTTCTGTCCAAGATTCCATGGTAATATTCTCAGAAACCCTAAACGCATACGAATTCGTCAACTTCGAGATAGATAATGGCTCCGAGATCGAAATCTGGCCAGGATCGGACTACTATAAGTTTGGAAATTCGTCAAAACGATGAATCTTTAGCAGTGTCCGGGATAGATTCCATGGGAATATTCTCAGAAACCCTAAACGCACATGAATTCGTCAACTTTGAGATAGATAATGGCTCCGAGATCGAAACCTGGCCAGGATCGGACCACTATAAGTCTGGAAATTCGTCAGAACGATGAATCTTTAGCAGTTTCCGGGCTAGATTCTCAGAAACCCTAAACGAATATGAATTCGTCAACTTCGAGATAGATACTGGCTCCGAGATCGAAACCTGGCCAGGATCGAACCACTATAAGTCTGGAAATTCGTAAGAACGATGAATCTTTAGCAGTTTCTGTCCAAGATTCCATGGGAATATTCTCAGAAACCCTAAACGCATACGAATTCGTCAACTTCGAGATAGATACTGGCTCCGAGATCCAAATCTGGCCAGGATCGGACCACTATAAGTTTGGAAATTCGTCAAAACGATGAATCTTTAGCAGTTTCCGTGATAGATTCCATGGGAATATTATCAGAAACCCTAAACGCACATGAATTCGTCAACTTCGAGATAGATATTGGCTCCAAGATCGAAACCTCGCCAGGATCGGACCACTATAAGTCTGGAAATTCGTCAGAACGATGAATCTTTAGCAGTTTCCGGGCTAGATTCTCAGAAACCCTAAATGAATATGAATTCGTCAACTTCGAGATAGATACTGGCTCCGAGATTGAAACCTGGCCAGGATCGGACCACTATAAGCCTGGAAATTCGTAAGAACGATGAATCTTTAGCAATTTCTGGCCAAGATTCCATGGGAATATTCTCAGAAACCCTAAACGCATACGAATTCGTCAACTTCGAGATAGATACTGGCTCCGAGATCGAAATCTGGCCAGGATCAGACCACTATAAGTTTGGAAATTCGTCAATACGATGAATCTTAAGCAGTTTCCGGGATAGATTCCATGGGAATATTCTCAGAAATCCTAAACGCACACGAATTCGTCAACTTCGAGATAGATAATGGCTCCGAGATCGAAACCTGGCCAGGATCGGACCACTATAAGTCTGGAAATTCGTCAGAACGATGAATCTTTAGCAGTTTCTGGGCTAGATTCTCAGAAACCCTAAATGAACATGAATTCGTCAACTTCGAGATAGATACTGGCTCCGAGATCGAAACCTGGCCAGGATAGGACCACTATAAGCCTGGAAATTCGTAAGAACGATGAATCTTTAGCAATTTCTGGCCAAGATTCCATTGGAATATACTCAGAAACCCTAAACGCACACAAATTCGTCAACTTCGAAATAGATACTGGCTCCGAGATCGAAACCTGGCCAGGATCGGACCACTATAAGTCTGGAAATTCGTAAGAACGATGAATCTTTAGCAGTTTCTGTCCAAGATTCCATGGGAATATTCTCAGAAACCCTAAACGCACATGAATTCGTCAACTTCGAGATAGATACTGGCTCCGAGATCGAAACCTGGCCAGGATCGGACCACTATAAGTCTGGAAATTCGTCAGAACGATGAATCTTTAGCAGTTTCCGGGCTAGATTCTCAGAAACCCTAAACGAATATGAATTCGTCAACTTCGAGATAGATACTGGCTCCGAGATCGAAACATGGCCAGGATCGAACCACTATAAGTCTGGAAATTCGTAAGAACGATGAATCTTTAGCAGTTTCTGTCCAAGATTCCATGGGAATATTCTCAGAAACCCTAAACGCATACGAATTCGTCAACTTCGAGATAGATACTGGCTCCGAGATCCAAATCTGGCCAGGATCGGACCACTATAAGTTTGGAAATTCGTCAAAACGATGAATCTTTAGCAGTTTCCGGGATAGATTCCATGGGAATATTCTCAGAAACCCTAAACGCACACGAATTCGTCAACTTCGAGATAGATACTGGCTCCGAGATCGAAACCTGTCCAGGATCGGACCACTATAAGTCTGGAAATTCGTAAGAACGATGAATCTTTAGCAATTTCCGGCCAAGATTCCATTGGAATATTCTCAGAAACCCTAAACGCACACAAATTCGTCAACTTCGAAATAGATACTGGCTCCGAGATCGAAACCTGGCCAGGATCGAACCACTATAAGTCTGGAAATTCGTAACAACGATGAATCTTTAGCAGTTTCTGTCCAAGATTCCATGGGAATATTCTCAGAAACCCTAAACGCATACGAATTCGTCAACTTCGAGATAGATACTGGCTCCGAGATCGAAATCTGGCCAGGATCGGACCACTATAAGTTTGGAAATTCGTCAAAACGATGAATCTTTAGCAGTTTCCGTGATAGATTCCATGGGAATATTCTCAGAAACCCTAAACGCACATGAATTCGTCAACTTCGAGATAGATACTGGCTCCGAGATCGAAACCTGGCCAGGATCGGACCACTATAAGTCTGTAAATTCGTCAGAACGAGGAATCTTTAGCAGTTTCCGACAAAGATTCCATGGGAATATTCTTAGAAACCCTATACGCACACAAATTCGTCAACTTCGAGATAGATACTGGCTCCGAGATCGAAACCTGGCCAGGATCAGACCACTTTAAGTCTGGAAATTCGTAAGAACGATGAATCTTTAGCAGTTTCCGGCTAAGATTCCATGGGAATATTCTCAGAAACCCTAAACGCACACAAATTCGTCAACTTCGAGATAGATACTGGCTCCGAAATCGAAACATGTCCAGGATCGGACCACTATAAGTGTGGAAATTCGTAAGAAAGATGAATCTTTAGCAATTTCCGGCCAAGATTCCATTGGAATATTATCAGAAACCCTAAACGCACACAAATTCGTCAACTTCGAAATAGATACTGGCTCCGAGATCGAAACCTGGCCAGGATCGAACCACTATAAGTCTGGAAATTCGTAAGAACGATGAATCTTTAGCAGTTTCTGTCCAAGATTCCATGGGAATATTCTCAGAAACCCTAAACGCATACGAATTCGTCAACTTCGAGATAGATATTGGCTCCGAGATCGAAATCTGGCCAGGATCGGACCACTATAAGTTTGGAAATTCGTCAAAACGATGAATCTTTAGCAGTTTACGGGATAGATTCCATGGGAATATTATCAGAAACCCTAAACGCACACGAATTCGTCAACTTCGAGATAGATACTGGCTCCGAGATCGAAACCTGGCCAGGGTCGGACCACCATAAGTCTGGAAATTCGTCAGAACGATGAATCTTTAGCAGTTTCCGGGCTAGATTCTCAGAAACCCTAAACGAATATGAATTCGTCAACTTCGAGATAGATACCGGCTCCGAGATCGAAACCTGGCCAGGATCGAACCACTATAAGTCTGGAAATTCGTAAGAACGATGAATCTTTAGAAGTTTCTATCCAAGATTCCATGGGAATATTCTCTGAAACCCTAAACGCATACGAATTCGTCAACTTCGAGATAGATACTGGCTCCGAGATCGAAATCTGGCCAGGATCAGACCACTATAAGTTTGGAAATTCGTCAATACGATGAATCTTAAGCAGTTTCCGGGATAGATTCCATGGGAATATTCTCAGAAATCCTAAACGCACACGAATTCGTCAACTTCGAGATAGATACTGGCTCCGTGATCGAAACCTGGCCAGGATCGGACCACTATAAGCCTGAAAATTCTTAAGAACGATGAATCTTTAGCAATTTCTGGCCAAGATTCCATTGGAATATTCTCAGAAACCCTAAACGCACACAAATTCGTCAACTTCGAAATAGATACTGGCTCCGAGATCGAAACCTAGCCAGGATCGGACCACTATAAGTCTGTAAATTCGTAAGAACGATGAATCTTTAGCAGTTTCTGTCCAAGATTCCATGGGAATATTCTCATAAACCCTAAACGCATACGAATTCGTCAACTTAGAGATAGATACTGGCTCCGAGATCGAAATCTGGCCAGGATCAGACCACTATAAGTTTGGAAATTCGTCAATACGATGAATCTTAAGCAGTTTCCGGGATAGATTCCATGGGAATATTCTCAGAAATCCTAAACGCACACGAATTCGTCAACTTCGAGATAGATACTGGCTCCGAGATCGAAACCTGGCCAGGATCGGACCATTATAAGTCTGGAAATTCGTCAGAACGATGAATCTTTAGCAGTTTCTGGGCTAGATTCTCAGAAACCCTAAATGAACATGAATTCGTCAACTTCGAGATAGATACTGGCTCCGAGATCGAAACCTGGCCAGGATCGGACCACTATAAGCCTGGAAATTCGTAAGAACGATGAATCTTTAGCAATTTCTGGCCAAGATTCCATTGGAATATACTCAGAAACCCTAAACGCACACAAATTCGTCAACTTCGAAATAGATACTGGCTCCGAGATCGAAACCTGGCCAGGATCGGACCACTATAAGTCTGGAAATTCGTAAGAACGATGAATCTTTAGCAGTTTCTGTCCAAGATTCCATGGGAATATTCTCAGACACCCTAAACGCATACGAATTCGTCAACTTCGAGATAGATACTGGCTCCGAGATCGAAATCTGGCCAGGATCGGACCACTATAAGTTTGGAAATTCGTCAAAACGATGAATCTTTAGCAGTTTCCGGGATAGATTCCATGGGAATATTCTCAGAAACCCTAAACGCACACGAATTCGTCAACTTCGAGATAGATTCTGGCACCGAGATCGAAACCTGGCCAGGATCGGACCACTATAAGTCTGGAAATTCGTCAGAACGATGAATCTTTAGCAGTTTCCGCGATAGATTCTCAGAAACCCTAAACGAACATGAATTCGTCAACTTCGA